>NC_056735.1:1693631264-1693861264 GCF_019279795.1 Protopterus annectens
TTTTTGTGGCGCTGTGATGGAAAGATACGGGTTGGGTTCAGGTAAGTGTGCGATTGTTTGTACGTTGGGGTTAGGGGCGGGTTAAGTGAGTTAGGGTTAGGGCGTGGGTTAGGCGTGTGTGCGGTAGTGACAGACTTTAGGGTTAGGGGCAGTTTAAGTGAGTTAGGGTTAGGGCACGGGTTAGGTGAGTGTGCGATAGTGACGGACCTTAGGGTTAGGGTTTGGGTTAAGGTAAGTGGGTAGATAGTAGTGTATGTTTAGTTTAGTGTAGCGTTAGATGTAGGAATTTAAGTGTATGTGTGTGGTTGCTGTTTGTTTGATGTGTTTGTGGTGTGTGTGTGTTTCAGAGCGGCAAATTTTTTCCATGGGAATAAATTTGCTGTTCTGAATGTTTGATATTTTCATGCTTAGATGTTTTGGGGCCGATGAAATAGCGTTTGTTATTTTCATCTTTCGATAACGTGATATAAACGCGGGGAAAAGATGCAAGATGTTTGAGGTCTGTGTCACATCAACCAAGGTGGCATCCTTAGAAAGTGACTATTAGAGGGACTCTCACCTGTCCTAGACCAGAACTGGATTCATGAGTGAAGGTAAGGAACTGACAGGCCAAGCATCTGCCAACAGCTGTTTTGTTGTGTTTATTAAGTCTTTCTGTCATATGGCCTACATAGTCTTCAGTGCCACATGCTTTCACGTGACCTTCATTGCTTAATTAGAACAGTGGTGATGGACCCCTCACAACCAGATTCATAGTAAGTCATAAATGTTAATATGATTGAAACTTGTATCAGAAAAATAGAATTAAAAGTCCAAAAAGTCAAATTTTATAAAAAAGAAAAAGCATTTTAAGAGGCCCTTACACCCTTATCCCTAACTATACAACCCCGAGATCACTTAAGTGTTTGAAACTCTCAAGAGTTCTGCAATTTCAGGGTAGTGTTTTCTTTTTTTTCTTTCTTTTTGTTTTAATAAACATTGTTTTTGTTTGTTTTATAATCTCCTTTTATTAAATTCATAGTATTCAAATAATGCCATGGGCAGCCATGCAGCTGTAAAAAAAAAAAAAAGTCATTGTACACATTTTCATGAGTTTCATGCATTGTGCATATAAGTTGTCATTTTTAACAGTTCATTCCAGAAAGCTGATTATTCTCGCTCCAGCCAAAGAGGCTTTAAATAAACAAATTCATCAGTCCTTGACATTTTGAGGACTGTCCTCTCAATGTGTTGACAATGACCTTCCCACATTAGCACTTCCAAAACTTGATTGACCCTAGACAGCTAACACTGAGTCGTTGAGTTCCTAACCAGTGGCTCAGTGGTGGAACTCTTTGACACAAGGAGTGTATATAGGTTTACTTATACTAAGTGGACATTCAAGACTTGCCACATCTCAGATCTGTGCTTGCTATATGTGTTACATGATTTTCCTCACTTGTGTGAGTGCTCACGTAGCCTGGTTTGATGTTTGCACAAGGCTCTGCTCACAATTATTTCATCCTAACACCACCTTTCAGAAAGCTGTACTCTCAGGACCAGGGAGCTGTCAGTCTGCACCCAGTTCCTACCTGCTGTTTGCTGCCTAATACATAGGGTGACCTAAAGCCCACACCCTAGTGGAGATAAGGCTAGGATAGTCTTTTGCTTTCCTCAGTCTCCCCTTATGAATGATATTCTGAAGACTTAATACGGGGATCCCTGTGTGTGTAATGAATCAGCAGCTGGATTCACCCTGTTCACCAGTGCAGCATTTTCTTGGAAGTTTTCAAAGTTGGAGGAATGTGATCCCAGTGACTTTCAAGTTCATTTTTTGCCACCACCCAGTCTTGTATTCCTAGATCACCTTCCTCATCCAACTTGGTTTGAGTTTTCTTACTTCCCCTAAGGCAAATCTGTATGTCCTTCTATTCATATGCTGCAGTATCCATAACATGAGGGAGTCCACCTCCAATTGACTCGTTTGTCCAGCCGTTATACCAAAGTTAAATGCTACTTCCAAGGTAGGTGTGACGGCCTGCATCACACAGCCATAAACAGATGTTGGGTATAAAGCGGACATCAGCACACACCTACATCAGAACTTT
This sequence comes from Protopterus annectens, assembly GCF_019279795.1. NCBI lineage: Eukaryota > Metazoa > Chordata > Ceratodontiformes > Protopteridae > Protopterus > Protopterus annectens. Next base: position 1,693,633,352 of record NC_056735.1, read on the forward strand.
CCTGCCACCTGTTTAACTGCCAGCTCTAGTCGTCGCTTGCTTTGGAAAGTTGCCTTTGGGCTTCACTAGTGTTTCAGATAAATACCCCATAGGGTTTTTTTGTTATCTAATTTGCAACTGTGTTTCTTGTGAGTTAATGTCAGCAAGGAAAGGCAAGTTTCAGTGTGGAAGGCAGATTTCACATAAAGACTCCCACGAGCTGTTTATTCTCTTTAGGCCCAGAACATGATCATACGTCTTGTGAGATTTGTAAGGCCTTCGTCCCTAAAACCCTTAGGAGCCATCTCATTTCCCTTAGGCTGTACTTGGAAAATCAACAACTTATGTGCCATGTGCAGGATATGGATCTAACGTCAGGAATTTTGGAGCAGCCGCAACCCAAGAAGGCCACAAAAACCTTGGCCTGAACCTACGGCTGCTCCCGCTATTCTTGGCATTCCTCCCAAGGCCAGTGAAGGCCTGGATGCCACATTGGAAGCTACAGAATCTCCTTTGACTGCTACCTTGGGGGACGCCAAAAAGAAGTCAGTTAACATGTCCCAGAGGGACTCACAGGCGTCTGAACCGGTTGCCGTGGGGAACTACGGCTTATTTCCAAAAGTTCACGAGGGGTTACTCAGATAGTGGTTCAAGAAGTTCTCTCGGATGTCGTTGACATCTGGCCCTCCTATTGTCCATCAGTGTTGGAGACCCCAAAGAAGAAACAAAGCATATTTCTTCTGGCCAGCAAGCAGTGCCCTCTGACCAACCCCCCTGACTGGCAGGTCTTTACACAACGACTCTTCAATGCTTTTATGGACTTATGCAGCCTCCTGCTCCTGTCCAGACCCCCCCCTCCATTCCTGAGGAAAAGGTCTGTGGAAGAAATTTCCTCTGAGGAGAAAGACTCCTCTGGGAATGAGTCTTTAACTTATTCCTCACAGATTGCTTCTCCTCTGGGATATGCTTTCCCAGAGGAGGAGTCTAATGGCACAGATTCCTCTGGGGAGGACATTACATTTGGGGAGACCATTATACAGGTGAAGTATTTTTTCAAATAGGACTGCTGTCAGATCCCTGAGACCCAGAAGAGGTATTATGACCTCTTGCAAATGGAGTCCCCTAACCCCCCTGCTGTTCCCCCTGTCCTACCTGCTTTTTTTGGATATTTTTACTGCTGCTTCCAAGTCCCCAGAGTCACAACCTCCAGCCCCTATATGCCCTGATAGATTTTACAAAGTGCCTGAGGATGTGAAGTTCCTCTTTAAGGGTCCATCGGCTTACCTCTCTACCATTTCTGTAGATAAATCTTCCAAGTTGTTACCATCCAGTTCCTTGCTTCCCTCTGGTAAGGAAAGCAAAATTATGGTGAGGTTGTATAAAAAAAATTATATGTCTGCCACTCTGGCTGTCAGAGCCGTAAATTACCAAACCTATATGGCTAAGTATTCCTTAGCTCTTATGGCATATGCTATGAAACAAAATTCAGAATTACCAGATACCTCTAACAAGGCCAGAAAGTCTAACATTCTTAAATCCTGCAGCCAGGTTACTAGTCATTCCATAAAATGCAGTTACGATGCCATGGAGGCCTCTGCCAGGCCAGCAGCCTCAGGATCTGTCTTAAGGAGGTATTCATGACTTAGGTTGCAGCCTTTGCCAGATGATATAGCCAAGCTTATGGATGCACCTTTAGACAACAAGGCCTTATTTGGTTCTGCAGCTGCAGAGCTCTTTAAAGCCCTTCAGGGAAGGGGGAAGGAGCTACAAGAGCTTAGGCACATTTTATTTTTCTCCTGTTCCCCGCTTCCAGAGGAATTATCCAGCTAGGACAACATTTGTAAGAAAGGCCTCTTAATTATCACACCCCCAAAAGTAAAATGATACCAGGAAACAGGCCCCCACTAGATCTTCTCCTTCCACACATTCTCAAAAACAGTCCTTTCAGGCAAAACCTGGTAGGCTGTGACTACCAGGCCCTAAACCGCTTTACTCCTCTCTCTCTCTCTCTCTGAACCTATCCCTGTCTCTCCCAGCTTGGAAATAGATAACCCAGGACTCTTGGGTCCTTACCATTATTGAACAAGGCTGTTTCATGGTTTGGGAATCCAGGCCAACCTTCAGAGGTATCCCACAACCCCCTTGGGACCAAATGCCTTTCTTTCCACCAGTTCTGCATGCCCTGCTATCCCAGGGTACCATCCAAGAAGTACCTTCAAATCAAAAGGGAAAAGGATTCTACTCCAGGGTGTTTCTTGTCCCCAGAAAAGAAGGCCCCTGGAGGCCTATCTTAGACTTATCTCATCTAAATACCTTTCTGAAGGTCCCTTCCTTTAGCATGCTAACTCTTCCTTCACTCCATCCCCTAATCCTCCCTTAGGCATACATGGTGTCATTAGACATAAAGGACGCCTATCTGCACATTCCCATCCATCTGCATTTCAGATGCACAGAAGTTCCAGGAGGTTCCTCCGCTTCCGGCTAGGAGCCTGTCATTACCAGTTTCGAGCCCTACCCTTTGATCTCACCACAGCCCCCAGGGTGTTTACCAAAGTGATGGCGGTGGTAGCGGCTCAACTGAAGCTTCAGGGGATTCAGGTCTTACCCGTACCTGGATGATTGGCTCCTCACTGCTCCCACCAGGTGTCTACTCTCCCAAAACCGGGACTATTTCCTGACTCTTGCCCTGCATTTGAGGATTACAGTCAACGCATCCAAATCTCTCCTAAATCCTGTACAAGTGATAGACTACATTGGTGCCAGGATAGATGCTCTTCAGTGCAAAATCTTCCTGACTTTGGAGAGAGTTCAAAACCTGAGGATGCATGCCTCCCTGATCTACCATTCTTATCTCCCTGCAGTGGAATCGGTGTTGAGGGCCTTAGGCTCGATGGCGGCAACCGTAACTCTTCTCCCATGTGCTCGATTACACATGAGAATTCTACAGTGGACTCTAGCTGTAAAATGGTCCCTGTTGGAACTGCCTTTGACATATCCAATTCAACTCATTCGAGTTTGTCGGTCATCCCTCATTTGGTGGATGTGCTCTCTGGACATTTTGGAGGGAGGATCTTTTGTTCCAGCCTCAGTCCAAGCCACAGTGACCACTGATGCCTCCCAACATGGGTGGGGGGGGTGGCATTGTTCGGGCAAGATAGTCCAAGGCCTGTGGTCCTCCATAGAGACCAGCTTGCACGTAAATTTCCTAGAGATGAGGGCAGTCCTTTTAGCATTGCAGGCCCTTCATGCCTTCCTTCCTCTGGGGACGATTGCTTTTCACTCAGACAACATGTCAGTGGTCTGGTATATCAACAAACAGGGAGGGACCAGATCTTATCCCCTTTGTCGTGAGGCCATGAGAGTGTAGGAATGGGTGATCTCTACCTGTTGCTTTCTCACTGTAATACACATTCCGGGATGGTCCAACATCCTAGTGGACAGGTTAAGTCAGACCATTCTGATGCTTTATGAGTGGTTAATGAATCCGTCAGCGGAACAGATCTTCAGTGAGTGGGGTCAACCATGCTGCGATCTCTTCACATCTGCTTCCAGCATGAAGTGCAGCAAGTTTTTCACTCTGAACCCCCTGCCGGGGAAGTCCCCCAGAGACGCTCTAGTTCATGCTTGGCCTCCCTGTCTTCTGTATGCTTATCCGTCAGTACCTCTCATTCCAAGGTTTCTACAGAAGGCTCATCGACTGGGGAGCAAAGTGATCCTCATTGCCCTATTCTGGCCTCACCAGATATGGTTTACCTTCCTTTGGTCTCACCTTCTGGCTCCGCCTTGGATCCTAGATCCCATTCAGGATTTGATTTCACACCCTTTGGGGGTGCCTTATCAGAATCTGGACAGCCTGAAGCTCACAGCTTGGCTGCTTCAGTTCCCGTGATTGCTAGGACTTGTGGACTATCCTCCTCAGTTAGATCTGTTTTGATGGCTGCTAATAAGTCTTTGACCAGGAAGGTTTATCGCAACAAGTGGAAACCTTTTTCCTTTTGGGCCTCTCGAAGGAGTCTAGACCCTTTCATGGCTTCTACTCCTGCCATTCTTGATTTTCTAGATGATATTTTTCATCACGGAGCTAGTTCTTCTACTGTCAAGGTTCAGTTGGCTGCCATCTCTCATTTTCATGTGGATGAGAATTATGCTTCTTTAGCTTCTTCTAGACTGTGTAAAGCCTTAATCAAAGGCACCTTTTTGTTATGCCCCCCCCCCCCCCCGGTCAAAGATCTGGTTTCCCCATGGGACCTTACTATGGTTCTTCAAGCTTTGGTCTCTCTGCATATCGAGCCTGCCGCAACTGCAGATATAAAATTTTTATCTTGGAAAATGGCCTTTCTGGTGGCTATTACATCTGCAAAAAGGGTTCCAGAATTACAGGCCTTGTCCATCAAATTTCCTTACATGATCTTTCACAAAGATAGTGTTTCCCTTCAAATCAATCCATCCTTTCTTCCTAAGGTGGCATCACCAGTCAATATCAATCAGACCATCAGTTTGCCTGTGTTTTTTCCTAATCTTACTAACAAGATGGAATATAAACTCCACATGTTGGATGTTCATAGACAGTTACGATTCTATTTACACAGGACAAAAAATTTCCGTAAATCTGATCAATTGTTTGTATCCTTCTATAAACCCTTTTTGGGGAACCTATCTCCAAGGTAACTATAGCTAGATGGATTTCTTCATGCATCCTGCAGGTCTGTAAGGACAGAGGCTTGTCTCCTCCAGGTCATGTTAAAGCTCATTCCACTAGGTCCATGGCTACATCTGCGGCCTTTTGGTCTAGAGTGTCTTTGGATGATATTTGTTCTGCAGCTACTTGGTCCTCATCGCATACATTTATTTCTCACTACAGATTGGATTTGACTTCCAGAAGGAGAGCATCCTTTGGTTCCGCGGTGCTCCAGAATATTCCTTCCAGGAGGGCCTCCCAGGGGTGTGGTAGCTGGGGACTATGTCCCACAGGTTGAAGATCAAATTAAGTAAACTACTTCAGATAAAGAAGTTCTGTACTCACCATAACGTTCCATCTGAGTAGTTGTACTTAATTTGTCTTCAACCATCCCTCCCTCCTCTCCCCGGACCTTGGCATATGATCAGCCTACGGGCTGCAGTATAAGTCGCAAGTAAAGCTTTTCAGGTCGGGTTATCATTATGAGGTTCAGCAAACTCAATCTGGGGATGGAAGGTAGTGGAGGTGTATTATGGGTAAGGGGAGGAATTTGGAGCTCAGAGCTGATGCTAGTAAAAGTTGCCGGCTCGGATCCAATACGAATCCGTAACCCACAGGTTGAAGACAAATGAAGTACAACTACTCGGATGGAACGTTATGGTGAGAACATAACTTCTTTTTTCCAGCCACTGTCTGTGGAGCTGCCAGTGGTTCTATCTTACCTGTGTGAACTAATGAAAAATGGCTTGTCGTATTCTTCCGTCAAGGTACATTTATCTACCATCTCAGCATGTTTACCTTTGACTCCTCCCTTGGCATCCAGGTTGGAAATCAAGTTATTCCTGAAAGGAGTTCTACACATCAGACCTCTAAGGAAATCATTCTCTCCCCCATGGGATCTCAATTTTGTGTTAGAAAAGCTTAACTTAGCTCTTTTTGAGCCAGCTAAGGACTCTTCTCTACAGCATTGGATGTGAAAAACTGTTGTTCTGGTGGCTATTACCTCAGCCAGAAGTGTTTCTGAACTGCAAGCCCTCATGGCATCATCTCCCTTCACAGTTTTCCATTGGGACAGGGTATGCCTATGTACCAACCCATTTTTTATCCCTAAGGTAGTGAATGAGATATCACTAAATCAGGCAGTCAATCTCCCTACCTTCTTCCCATCCCCGCAGTCATTTAGTGAAAGGCTCCTTCACACTTTGGATGTGCACAGACAGCTCAGGTACTACTTGGCAAAGACCAAGTCCATCCATAAGTTGGATAGGCTCTTTATTTCCTATCACCCAAGAGCCCTGAGGCATCCTGTTTCCAAGCAAACTATTTCCTCCTGGATTTCTAATGCCATTACCTTCTGTTACACCGCTAACTGGAAGGAGCTTCCTTCTCCAGTGAAGGCACACTCCACTAGAGCAGTGGCTTCTTCTGGGGCCTTCTTTAAAGGTTTGGATACAGCTTCCATTTTGGAGGCAGCTACATGGTCATCTGTTCACATCTTCACCAATCATTACAAATTTGATATCATCTCCAGGTCCAGAGCAGGATTTGCCAGGGCTGTTCTGCAGTGATTTGTGGAAAATGCCTCTTGCCCTCCTCCCAGTCCTTCTTATGCATGAGCTTTGGCATTCTCCCTCTATGGATACTGCAGCATATGAATAGAAGGACATAGAATAGTTGTGTAAAATCTTACATAACCATAGATGTCCTTCTCTTCTATGTGCTGTGGTATAGTTTCCCCCACCTTCCCCCTGATACTTGCCTGACTTCTGGATACTCGTTCCCTTCGGGCTAGAGCTTGGCAGCATTCAGTTCTGAGGTAGGTGCGTGCTGACATCCGCCTTATACCTGACGTTGTTTATGGCCGACGTATGCTGTATGATGCAGACCATCGCACATACCTTCGCAGTAGCATTTAACTTTGGTATAACAGCCAGACGTTCGAGTCAACCGGAGGCAGACTCCCTCATATTATGGATACTGTAGCATATAGAAGAGAAGAACATCTATGGTTAAGGTAAGATTTTACACAACTATTTCATCTCTGTTTTTGCTTCATAATTGCTGCTCCTTGTGTCTTATTTTTTTAGCTTTAGTTCACCCTTACGTTATTCCCATTTCTTTATAGTCGCACTGTTATTGTCACAGAGTGGTTCCATCACTACCTGTCAAGTCTCTTTTTGCCATAAGGCAAACTCCTGATATTTCAGTAAATGTAATGGGAGGCTCCAGTAGCAGACTTTATCCTGATCCTGTAATGGCATCAGAATCACAATTTCTGGGACATTGTCAGAGAGCAGCATCGGATTGGCATACAGCCCAGGCCCAGTTACTATATCTTGGTGAATAATGGATCATTTCTCTACTGTTGCCTTTGTCTACTAAGTCTTCTACGCCCATCAGCCTGAATTATTTGCTGAAATATACCCCTTTCTTTTACACATACTTAAACATAGGTTATCTGACACTTTGGCCTTTTTGAGATTTGAGGAGAAAACAAAATGTCTTCCCTAAGTTGACAACAAAATCAAGGTCCTATGTAACGGCAGCAAGCTTGGTAAAAATGTAAGAAGCAGCTTTCTACAGTTATGACCACACATTGAGCACTTAAGTGCTTCAGCCATATCATAAATGCAGAACAGATTCATTTATGAAGCCAGAGTATCCTCACAGCTGTAAATCAGTGCTGCTGCTGCATTCCTACATCAGTACCCATAACAGTTTATGCCCAGGGTTTTCAGGAAGGGTAAAAACAGTGAAATTTGGATAATGTGTATGGAGAGTTGTGAGTATTATAGTTAAAGCTTTCCTGTGTGATATTAGCTTTCTTTGAAGTGTCTTCTCTGATCACAAAGTGTACCATTCTTGGACATAATAAAGTTTGCGTGGTGTTCCACTCTGTATTTATTTCACGAATCTCAGACAAATTAGTTTGCCTTTTTGTAAGCTATAGGACCATAGGATTTGAAGTACTGAATCAGAAGATTTTACAAATTTTTACTATCTTGTATATTTTTTCACTTCAGGTGCCTGGAGAATCACAAGGGGAAACTGGTCTTGCTGGAAAGAAAACAATTGAGACAGTAAAAGCAGTAAGTAAATGCATTCATTTAAACATTATTTTGTTTACCCAGCTGACATTTTAGTAAAAGGGGCCTACCTGCTGTCGATTTGTTCCATCTGTTGGGGGGGGGGGTGAAATCTGTGCCACTTGCTACCAGTGCCATCACAAATCAAGACAGCATTTTTTGTTTTGTCCTTTCAAATTGTCTGTTAATCCTTGACAAAGAGCATGCAGTGTGGAAGTTCCCACGTGTTGTGAGCTGTGGAGGAATACTATGTTACTCTTTTGACATTGCCTGCCTGGTGCCCTTCACTAGCCTCCTGAAGGCTTTGAATCACTTGATCCAGGGTGATAGTAAGTAGTACTTCATTACTCTGGATTAGGGGATTCCATTATTGGCTATTCATGTCCTTCCCCCCCCCGGCTTGATTTCCAGCACCTGAGGCACTAGTTTAACCAAAGTTTCTGCCTATACTGCCAGATATCCCATCCCCTGACACTGGGCTGACTAGTTCCTTGCATTTTTCTCAGTGGATATTTTAGCACTTTGAACACATTCTTATAGCAGAAAGATTTATTTTTCCTGAAGTTTAGAGGCTAGAGAAGGAAGTCGTTGTCTAGTTCCTCATAGCTAGGAAGAATAACATTTGAATAAATGCATTCGCTTGTCCTTGACAAAGATTGGGGTCCTGTTCATTTAAAAGGTGCACAATCCTCTGATTTGTATCAAAGGCAAAGAACACCCAGAGTTTCAGCAACATGACTGTTTTAAGTAAATGTGATCCACCATAAGTATGTCTTGCCTTAGTTGCATATTGTAAGCCTCAAAGTTAATCACATTTGTGACAGCACAGTAAGTTATATGCATGGTGAGTATTACGGTGTTACACTGCCGGTAGTATACCAGTGATGTAGTTAGGCGTAAGGCTTTATGCCATAAATGCCACTGTGTGTCTAATAGTGCAATGCTATTATGTTAAAAGTAATGGTTGACTCACAACTCATACAGTATAATAGGTATGGATATTAATAATTATTAATACTGATTCTGTACATGCCTTGTATATAGATGGCTACCATGTACATTTTACAGTAATGCACAAGTGCAGTATAAAAAAATTAATAAGTACAACTGAGCAAGCACATGTACAGGTAAACCTTCAGTGTATCATAGCAGTGTAGTAGCTGTTGTGCGGTAAGAGCATTTGATGTTTCAAAACATGCTAACAGTAACTGCCTCTGCTTTAGCGTCAAATGTACAGTGGAAGACCCAGTATTATACCACCACAGTGTACAATAAATGGTCTGGGTGGTGGTCCACAGTGGGTACTTTTGACTTGCCGTCTTTCCTTCTTTTGTTGAATAGGTCTTCAGGATGCTTCTTGCAGGTTTCACAAAGTGATTGTTCCAAACCTGTAATTTTTATGTTTTTATGTAGCTTTTTTGTTTGGGGAGGGTCTTGACTTCAGATGCATCCCCCAGTTTTGGCTGAAGGATGCCAAGGCATGTGCCAAAAAAAGGCATTGTGCCCATAGACACAAGAGGGTAAGGTAAAAAAAAATAGTGTCTGTTTTGAAAGGACCTTCGGTAACTTCCTAGAAGTAAGAATATTAAGTTTCTGCAAAAATAAGACTACTAATTCATCTCTTGCATCCCTACCATAAAGAGTCACCTGAGCAAAGATGCTCCAAATCTAGCAGCAACAGAAATGTTTCAGTGATGGGTGACTCTTCTGTTAGGCACACTGACTAGTCACGCACAAGACTAAACAAAAGAGAGGGTTACAGTGAACTGTCTTCTAGGTGCCAGGATTTCTGACACTACAAGGGCCCTAAGGACCCAGTCTCTTCACAGATATGACTACACCTTGGTAGTGGGCCATGTAGGAGTAAATTTCTTCAAATGTAAAACCCTGAGATACATGCAGAAAGACATGACAAAACTTTCCATGCGTGTTACAAATGCAGATAAGATACTGGTCCTGAGTGGAATCATTCCTTCCTTCACCTCATATGATACATAGGTACAAATTAAAGATACTCTTTTTCAGTAACTGGTTAAAGCTGTTGTTGTTCCAGAAGAATCTGGTTTGTGTCAACATGGGGCAAGATACTTGACAGTCTACCTTGCTTTGCAAAAGATGGCTTGAACCTCTTGATGTCCTTCCTTTGATCACTGTTAAGCATTCTAACTTTTGGGTTATTTTGCCAAGTAACCTGGACATCCAGCTGGGGTATCAAAACCAAAACCTTCCTTAGAGTCATACTTCCATCGTATGACCTAATCCCATGAGATTCCAGGTACATAAATGGATGTATGAGGATAAAACCCTCAGACAATCTTGCCACCAGTCCAAATGCAGATCTTATCTAAACATGCTTGTTGGTACATTTTTCCTTCACTAATTCAGATGCGTGGACTGCTGGAAAACCTTCCTTGTTTTTTCTTGAACTTTTTGGTGTTTTCGGTTCTCTTGGGTATCAGCTAGGAGGAGAAAGTGCGATTGTGGTAGACAGATTCCATACAAGGATCACTACTTCCAGTGCCTTTTCTGCCTAGATGCAAAGCAGGATTATAAAAATTGCAGTATCTGCTAGTCCTTCCTTTCCAAAATTTACATAGACACCTTTTATGTCGGAGACCCAGCAGCTTAAACACCTCACTCAAGCTAAAATGTCAGATCCCTTTTAAAACAACAAAAGTGGGTAGCACTGTCAGCAGAGTCGGAGAACCAAATATACTTCAAACAAACTGTTTAATGAGCGCTTTCGGTAGGATCAGTGTCCTACCTTCTTCAGACAACTAGAAATCAATTAACAAGGTATTTAAAACATGAAAAACGTCACAATTGAGCAATTAGTAAAAAAAACATAAAGAAAGATACTTGTCCTTAAAGCTGCAATGGATTACCTAATGCTGCACACTAAATAAATATATATACACATTCATTTTTCGCATTTAGTCATCAAAGAAGCTGGATATATAAATTATTTTCTGGAAAATAGATAAATATCTATAAATAATATAGAAATAATATAAACTCGTATACAACCATTAATAAAGAAAAAATAAATATATATATAGACATTATTATGTACATTTTAAAAATATGTAATTATATTTCAATAAAGAATTAATATAATATATTTAAATATGAGTATAATATGTTAAATTTATTTCAATATAAAATGAGTTAAATTTCTTTCAATATAAAATGAATCTAAAACGTGTGTAAAAATGTTTATATACCAACACATATAAAAACACATATCAGGGGCAGCCTAAAACTAAACACTCTAACAGTAAGCCATCAAGAAAAGATAAAAACATTACTATATAGAACAACTTGCCAACATAAACTCAAGATGGAATAGAGTATGTGGCTCATACATATAACATATCCCTACAAAATAAAACAATAGGTAGATTCATACAACACTAATTAGGTCATCTATTTAAAGCCAAACGTTTTAAGATACATTTAATAGATATATATTCATTTAGACCCGGATATATGTGGGCTTCAGTTATAATCTGCCACATAATTTCGTCAACTTCTAGATTTAACTGCCAAGGACCACCTCTGAAATCTAGGTGCCTTTGTTGTAAAATCGAAAATTTAAAACCATGGTCAGGGAAGTCAACAATATGCCTGGCCAAGGCATTATTCATATCTTTTTTACTAATGGCATAAACATGCTCATGAATTCGTTGTCTTAATTTTCTCTCAGTCTTTCCTATGTAGAATGCGGAACACTGAGAACAAGTAGCTACATATATAACGCCTTTAGTATGGCAGTTGTACCTTCCATTTATGAAAAATGCTTTGTCTTTTAACATAATTTTGTTGTTTCCACGAATAAACTTACATTGGTGACATGCGCCACATTTATACATTCCAGAATTACCATGGATTGAAGATGCTACATTCCTTTCTAAAATAGATTTTAAATTTGCCCCTCTTCTAAAAGTAATTTTAGGTTTTAAACCTAACAGTTTAAGTAGCCCTTTGTCCTCTATTATAATGGACCAATTCTTGTATAAAATTTCTTTCATATTATAATGGTCCAGCGAATAGGTACAAAGAAAATTTATTCTGTAATCTAATTCTGCCTTATAGGGAGACTGATCATTAACTGCCATCAAAGTGTTAGGAGTTGGGGATGAGCTATTTGCCAACAAGGACCTAAAATGACCTACTTCTCTTTTATTACTGACCTCCAAGCAAATAGAATTTATTAAAGGGCCTGGATATCCTCGACTTATAAACATACTCTTGTATGTTAGCATGTTTTCATACATCAAATACTCTTGTCTATATATATTTATTTTTTCTTTATTAATGGTTGTATACGAGTTTATATTATTTATATATTATTTATAGATATTTATCTATTTTCCATAAAATAATTTATATATCCAGCTTCTTTGATGACTAAATGTGAAAAATGAATATGTATATATATATTTATTTAGTGTGTGCAGCATTAGGTAATCCATTGCAGCTTTAAGGACAAGTATCTTTCTTTATGGTTTTTTACTAATTGCTCAACTGTGACGTTTTTCATTTTTTAAATACCTTGTTAATTGATTTCTAGTTGTTTGAAGAATGTAGGACACTGATCCTACCGAAAGCGCTCATTAAACAGTGTTTGAAGTATATTTGGTTCTCTGACTCTGCTGACAGTGCTACCCGCCTTTGTTGTTTTAAAAGTTTTCTGTTTTTCCGAGTGAGTTTGTTCGTTTTTGTTTTTACATGGCGGCGAAACTGGAGCACAGTCTCAACCTTTATTTACACAAGAAGAGCCGAATAGCTTGAACAGGACCGTTACTTCGGATGCGAATGCTATCAGCAACCTAACGGCGCTTGTTGAGGTGTTACTGGGTAGAGTAGATTCTCTTACCCAGCGTTTAGACTCTAAAACAGTTCAAGAAAATAATACTTGTCCTAGGGGACCACCGCTTGTTGAGGGTTCCCAACAGTGGTCTCCAACGTTAAACAGCTTTGCTAGTGCTGTTAACAGTGGATTACAGCCTGTTCCTGATGCTGCAGCACAACGAGGAAGGAATACTGATGACAGGTTGAGCACGGAGCAGCAGCCAGGTGCTCAAAACACTACAGACTTGCCTTTTTCCATCTATGGCAAGCTTCTTAAGCAACAATGAGTTTTTAAGACTACTAATGGATTATTATCTGCACAAGAATTACACTCAGGGGTGAGTTCTCTGATTCAGTTTCTGAATTTGATAATAAACTTTTTAAATGTAGGAAACTACAGTTGGAAACCGCCTATTTGCAAAAATGTCTAGAAAAAAAGATTATCCCTAAGGGGTTACGGCAATGGCGGTACCCGGTAGGTTTGATTGAAAATTCTACATTTCACCGGGAACTGTTGGGGCTTTTTGATAAACAAGGAGCTGAATTTATTATGTCGCTCATTAATTTTTACAAAAGTGAAATTAATGTGCTAAAAAGTGAACTTGAAATTCTAGAACATGTAATAAAAACAGACAAGGAATTATTTCGATATAAATATGATTATGCCAGAATTTTTTCCAGCATTGATGCAACCATGGCTAAATTGCTGGTGACAAAGAAAAGGAAAATTGCAAGGGATATCCAGGATTATGCTGCGAATAAGGCTTATCCCCACCCCCCCTTTTAACTCAAACATTTTTGGCTCTATATCTCATAACTCTTACACCTAGAGAACAAGATAGAGAAAATGATAACAATTTTGATTCAAGTACTGTTAATATTGATCATGAAGATATCCAGCCAGTACGTAGGAGTGAAAGACGTAATAAAATGAATAATAACAATAATAATAACAATATGTCCAATGTTAATGCTGGCCAGCAAGGATCAAATTGTAACACTAATCAGTCGGGGCCTAACCGATCAGATGGTCCAGGGTGGCAGGAACAACAACAATCGCAGAGGAAACAGAAATCAAGGTCAGGCACAAAACGGATGGAACCAGAGGAGGAGTTGACATGTGCCCTCCAACATGTGCCTAAAGTCCTTACTAGTTCAAAAGGTGACTTTAAGATCTATAACTATACCTCTTTGGAGGTTTCTGAGGAGATGATTAATTTTTTCTCAAAAGGCTTATCTTTTGTCCCAGATAACAATATCGACTTGGTAAGGGCAATCCTGGACTTAAAACTTTTTGTGCTTAAACTTAACCTGCAGGTTTGCATGAGGGGTGTTCTATCCCTAACTAACACAACGAGTGTCTAGTCTTTTTAATCTTCCACTACATAGTATTCTCAATACTTTTGAAAAGATTTGTGAGATGGACCTAAGATCTATAAGTAATAATCATAAAAAAGTGGGAATAAAATGTCTAACATTACAGAACAAGAAAGTGATTTTATTAAACTACTACACAATTGTGATAATAGGGTTATGAAACCCGATAAAGGTGGAAGTCTTGTATTTATGGACCAAAAAGTTTGTGTGTCATATATGGATAAATATTTGCAAACTGAAGTTTATACTCCAGTTAGTATTAATGAAATCAATATAGCGTATAAGAAAATTAATATAGTGCTTAATGACTTGTTTCTGGAGGGAACTATAGATCTTGATCTACACCAGTTTTTGACAATGAATGCTCCTAAAATTCCTGCTCTTTTTGGTTCTCCAAAAATTCACAAAAGTTATTATGACCCCCCCTTTAGGCCAATTGTAGATGGTAGAGGTTCCATTACTTATGGGTGTGCAAAATACATTGATAGTATTTTAAGGCCACTAATTGAGCAGGAAATTCAAATATGTAAGGATTCATGGAGTTTTTTTTTAGAAAATATTAGTAAATTGGAATATTCTAGGGACTCCATTTTCCTTACAATTGATGTTAGGGACCTCTACACAGTTATCCCACAGTCTCTTGGCCTTGAATGGATCAGAGAATTTATGATCCTTAAACAAATAGAAGAGAAAACTATCTGTTTGGTGGAGACATTACTTGAAATTGTATTAAAAAACAATTATATGATTTTTGATGGACGCTTCTTCCTTCAAAGAACCGGCATAGCCATGGGCTCCCCGTGTGGGGGTAGTTTTGTGAATTGCATCATGACATATAGGGAGAGATCATTGCTTTTTCAAATTGATGTATTTATAGGAAATGTAGCCTGGTACACTCGGTACCAGGATGATATATTTATTATATGGAAAGGCCCTAAAGCACTTATTCCTGCTTTTATAAATAGTATACAATCTATGACTGACTGACTTCGAATTTACTTTTAAAGTCGAGGAAACGGCAATTGACTATTTGGATGTTGATCTTGTTAAAGACACAACTAATGGTAGGTACAAGAGTGTGATGTATAGAAAACCGTCCTATTCAAACTCGTTTCTACATTTTACGAGTAGCCATCCATTTCACCAAAAGAAAGCTGTTGTGAAATGACAATTGGTGAGAGCGGCTAGGATGGTCACTGATGATACAGACTTTTATTTGGAATGTTCACTTCTAAAGAGTATGTTTATAAGTCGAGGATATCCAGGGCCTTTAATAGATTCTGTTTGCTTGGAGGTCAGTAATAAAAGAGAAGTAGGTCATTTTAGGCCCTTGTTGGCAAATAGCTCATCCCCAACTCCTAACACTTTGATGGCAGTTAATGATCAGTCTCCCTGTAAGGCAGAATTAGATTACAGAGTAAGTTTTCTTTGTACCTATTCGCTGGACCATTATAATATGAAAGAAATTTTATACAAGAATTGGTCCATTATAATAGAGGACAAAGGGCTACTTAAACTTGTTAGGTTTAAAACTAAAATTACTTTTAGAAGAGGGGCAAATTTAAAATCTATTTTAGAAAGGAATGTAGCATCTTCAATCCATGGTAATTCTGGAATGTATAAATGTGGTGCATGTCACCAATGTAAGTTTATTCATGGAAACAACAAAATTATGTTAAAAGACAAAGCATTTTTCATAAATGGAAGGTACAACTGCCATACTAAAGGCGTTATATATGTAGCTACTTGTTCTCAGTGTTCCACATTCTACATAGGAAAGACTGAGAGAAAATTAAGACAACGAATTCATGAGCATGTTTATGCCATTAGTAAAAAAATATATGAATAATGCCTTGGCCAGGCATATTGTTGACTTCCCTGACCATGGTTTTAAATTTTCGATTTTAAAACAAAGGCATCTAGATCTCAGAGGTGGTCCTTGGCAGTTAAATCTAGAAGTTGACGAAATTATGTGGCAGATTAGAACTGAAGCCCACATATATCCAGGTCTAAATGAATATTTATCTATTAAATGTATCTTAAAACGTTTGGCTTTAAATAGATGACCTAATTAGTGTTGTATGAATCTACCTATTGTTTTATTTTGTAGGGATATGTTATATGTATGAGACACATACTCTATTCCATCTTGAGTTTATGTTGGCAAGTTGTTCTATATAGTAATGTTTTATCTTTTCTTGATTGCTTACTGTTAGAGTGTTTAGTTTTAGGCTGCCCCTGATATGTGTTTTTATATGTGTTGGTATATAAACATTTTTACACACGTTTTAGATTAATTTTATATTGAAAGAAATGTAACTCATTTTATATTGAAATAAATTTAACATATACTCATATTTAAACATATTTATTATATTAATTCTTTACAGAAATATAATTACATATTTTTAAAATATATATAATATCTATATATATTTTTTTTTTCTTTATTAATGGTTGTATACGAGTTTATATTATTTATAGATATTTATCTATTCTCCATAAAATAATTTATATATCCAGCTTCTTTGATGACTAAATGCGAAAAATGAATGTGTGTGTATATATATATATATATATATATATATATATATATATATATATATATATATATATATATATATAGTGTGCAGCATTAGGTAATCCATTGCAGCTTTAAGGACAAGTATCTTTCTTTATGGTTTTTTACTAATTGCTCAATTGTGACGTTTTTCATGTTTTAAATACCTTGTTAATTGATTTCTAGTTGTCTGAAGAAGGTAGGACACTGATCCTACCGAAAGCGCTCATTAAACAGTGTTTGTTTGAAGTATATTTGGTTCTCCGACTCTGCTGACAGTGCTACCCGCCTTTGTTGTTTTAAAAGTTTTCTGTTTTTCCGAGTGAGTTTGTTCGTAAAATGTTAGATCCCTCCACTACTGATATCCCACCTATCCCAGAAAAGTTGTTTAAGAGGTCTAAGCCTGATATTCCAACTGCCTAGACAGATGAGGATGTACCTGCTGGGGTTTCAGAATCCGCGTTAAGTCTGATGGTTCTTCAGACTCCCGCTACTGTAACCATGCAGGAGGCTGATATGGCATCTGATTCATACATGTCCAAAACAACTGATATTACCGATGTCATTGATAAGGGGAAACCTCATCTAATCTTTTCAGAAGGGCCCAAGGGTATTTCATAAATTTTAGTGAGAGAAGAAATACCTGAGTCACTGATTGAGGTATGGCCCGGGGTCGGATCTACCGCTTCTTGATAAAGTGGGGTATCACACCAAAGAAGAAAAAATGAAAAAAACAGAAATGTTTCCTCCTCTTAGATGTCCCAAGAAAAGGAGTGGGTGAATTTCTCCCAAGACCTTTTTAAGGTTGTCTGACACTAAAACCACCATCTTTTCTCTCTCTCTTCAGCTCCAGCTACTGATACTACTCACGAGACATCTAGATTCTTCCTTTGCTGATGATGAGGCAGAGTCTGAGTCTAATGAACATTCTCTGGCTTGCTCTTCCTTGATTCACACCCAGGTGAAGTAGCATCTGATGATAAAGACTCCGTATCCCCTGATTCTACAGTAGAGGAAGCTACCTTTGGAGAAGCCATTTCCAAAATGATGTTGCATTTTGAGTGGTAATCCACATAAATCTCTGATGTACAAAAAAGGTATTACAATTTGTTAGGGGGAGGCACCCTTGCATCTGCACCAATTTCTCATGTTCTAGAAGCCTTTGCCTCTACTTCCACTGCCCCTGATCCTTTGCCACCAGCTCATTAAGAGGCCTGATAGATTTTATAAAACGCCAAAAGATTTAAAGTTTCTGTATAAGAATCCTTTGGCAGACCCTCCTGCTTTTTCTCTGCCTACAGACAAGCCCTCTAAACCTCTGTCTGCTACTAATGCCCTCCCCTCTGATAAGAACAATATGGGTAGTAGACCGACTGTGGAAAAAAGTCTTCCAGTTTGTCTTTCAGAGCTATGAATTATCAGACCCAAATAACAAAAGGTTTCCTATCTGTTTTTGGAAATTTAAGTAAAACTCTTGTCTACCTTGGATGTGCTAGGCAGTAAGCAACAGGCCATATCTATAGTGGCTCAGGTTTCACAGCTGGCTAGCATCATGTGCAGCTGTAATGCAGTGGAAGCCTCCTTCAGAACAGCTGCTACTGGATCTGTTATCAGAAGGGATACACGGCTTAATTCTCAGTCTCTGCCTGAGGACATCAAAGCCAAATTACTAGACTCTACTCTGAACAGGGACTTTTACTTGGTTCTGAAGCAGCCAACTTGTCTAAAACATTGCATGAACAAAGTAAGATTATGAAAGATTTCAGACAATTCTTCCTCACTTCTATACCCAGATACCAGAGAATCTACCCGGCTAAACCAACCTCCTCTCTCTGGGAGTTAGACACCCACACAAGGGCTAGAAATTGCCCAAAAAAGATTTCAGTATAACCCAGACAAGGATTCCAAGTCTGGGAGGCCCCTCCCCCAGGCAGATCAGCCTGACTTCTTACCTCCTCCTGTCCACCTCGGTCCATTGCTCCCCCACCCCACCAAAAAGACTAACTTTATCTCTTACAAATTGGCAACTCATTATCAGAGAGAAATGGGTCCTTTCCTTTGATCAAAAGGGTTACAGGATGGCATAGAAGGAAATGTTTCCATTCAAAGGCATACCTCCTCTCCCTCCCAGTCAGGTAAAGCTCCTACCTCCTATTGTTCAAGCCCTGCTCAACCAAGCTTGGTTCAAGATGTTATCACTTCAGAATCTCTTGCTCATCATTTTTCATCAGGCTTTCCTGGTATCCCTGGGTCTGAAGGTTGCCTACCGCCACATTCCCATTCACCCTGCATTCAGGAAATTTGTAATATTTTTTGCTTGTAAGTCACACTTTCAGTTCTCTGCTTTACCCTTTTAGGATCTCTACAGTCCCCAGGGTGTTCATAGTGTATGACGTCAGTCATAGCTTTTCATAGAACTCGGGAAATCCAAATATTCCCATACCTGTATGATCTGTTAGTACAGGCACCTTCTCAGTAGACAGTCCTCCTTCCATCTCAGTTTTGCTATCTTCCTCCTTCAGAGTTTGGGGTTCATGATCAACTTCAAGCAGTCCAATTTCTTCAAACTTGCATTGTAAGGAAGTTCTCAGGACACTGAGATTCATGGCTGCAACTATAGCCATTGTCCCCTTTACCAAACTCCCTTTTTTTTATAATTTCTCCAAATCTTTTGGGTTTCTAATACCATGACAGGACTGGACCCCATTCCTAAGTCAAAGTACTATTAAAGTTCATGAAATTAGTATTGTTTCACTGTTTGATGTCGGCCAGTAGTGCTCTTCGCAGCACCCTCAATGTGCCCAGTAATGATTCCTCCTGAAACTCATATGGAGTTACATGTATTGGTAACATATCTAAATATGATTGTACTCTTTTTTTTTTTTATAAAACCCATTGCTTCTACTACTATTGGAAATATCTGGGTATCCTTCTTCCACATTGCTCTTGTTTTTGCCTGCAAATTATGATATTTTATGACTTTGTGTCTGTCTGTATGCAGGACACTGTAGTCACTGGGTATGGCAATTTCAGTGATCAGTGCTACTTTTGTCTTCTTTTCCTGGACCGCTATATCTGGTTTTCTAGCATCTGTCTTTTGAACTGTTGGTAATGGATGATCCCATGTGATGTAGACTTCATCATTTTCTGTGATACTTTGTGCCTCATATTTCCAGTGTTTTTCAGCCACTTCAATAGCATAATGTTTGCACAATCCCCAATGCAACAGTCTCACCATATTATTGTGCCTTTCAGTATAAAGTCCTTCTGCCATTAGTATGTTGCAACCATCAACGAGGTGTGCAACTGTTTTCAATTCTGTTTTACAAAACATTAATTTGTCTGTTTCTCCCAAATGTTCAATGGACTTTGTAAACCAACGTGTACATATTCCTCTATCTTGTGCTGCCAATATTAACCTTTCATCTCTTGGTTTAAATTCACCTCTCCTTAACCATTCTTGCATTTGTTCCTGATCAACATGAGCTTCTTCCAGAAGTTTTCTATACTTGCAACTATATTTATGCATTTTCCACATTTCTTGCCTTCTCATCTGGTCCTTCACCTTATATTCTTCCTGTTGTTTTTTGGCACATTCAGCTGTTACCTGATTTTTATTTACTTGTGGTTTGATTTCCATTCCTGCTTAACTCTGATATGCTTCTGCTAGCCTAAGCAAAGATGTCATCTTAGATTTATTCTCCTCAGGTTTCAAAACTTTCTCTACGTTTGGGTCTTGTGAGGTCAGCATCAGCAGGTATGTGTGGAGTCCCACGGTTGCAGATGTATACATGTAATCAATTTCAAGGAGGCCCATCCCTCCTTCCGAACGGGGAATATATAATCTTGGTATACACTTATTTTTATAAATCATTTGGTGACCATGAAGCATCCTTTTTTTTCCCTATCTAATCTATCC
This sequence comes from Protopterus annectens, assembly GCF_019279795.1. Classification (NCBI taxonomy): domain Eukaryota; kingdom Metazoa; phylum Chordata; order Ceratodontiformes; family Protopteridae; genus Protopterus; species Protopterus annectens. Next base: position 1,693,653,805 of record NC_056735.1, read on the forward strand.
AGCACATTTTGGGACCAGTCAATCACTCCAAAACTGTAAGTTAGGTCAGGAAGAGCAAATTGGTTTATAGCTTGGATTTTGTTCCTAGATTGTCAGCGCTGTTTTCAGAATTAATTCAAGTCTTGTATAGTAATCCTTACTAAGTTTTATTCACATTGGTTCATGTTTTATTGTTGATCCTTCATCAATTCCCAAATATTTATACACTCCCTCTTGCTCAAGTTCTTTTATATCACATTTTTGTCCCAAACTGATGTTTTCTTAATGGTTGTATACGAGTTTATATTATTTATAGATATTTATCTATTCTCCATAAAATAATTTATATATCCAGCTTCTTTGATGACTAAATGCGAAAAATGAATTTTATGTTTGATGTCGGCCAGTAGTGCTTTAAAGGTTGCTTTTACACATTTATCAAAAGAACAAATGACGTTCTTATATCATCTGACAAAGTTTTCACAACTTGCGGTTGTGCTTTCAGTTCCTTATGTGATAAGTTATACATTTTCAAATCATTGACAAAGAGAAGATAAGTCTTTGCAGGTTGCTGTTTTCTAGGAGCCAAATTATAACCATGACCTAAGCTGTTAAGTAGACAGCTTAATGGGTTAAGGGCAAGGCAGAATAACAGAGGTGACAGAGAGTCGCAATGGAATTATCCCCCTTTGAATTTTTATCCCTGGAATAGTAAGTTGTCCTTTATCGTGACTTAATTGCAAAGTGGTCTGCCACTGTTTCATGGTCACTGTAATCTAGTCAATAAGTGTAGGGTGTATTTTATACATTTTAAAGCACTCTTTTATCCATGAATGTGGGATACTACCAAATGCTTTTTTGTAGTCAATTCATGCCATACTTAAATTCTTCCCCTTTTTGTAGTTCTCCACTATGACTTTATTTAACAACAAATGATCCTTTCTTCCATATGGCTTTATTTTATTGCCCTTTTGTTCTATTGTTATAATTGAGTTTTCTTCTAAATGACTATAAACTCTGGTGGCATCAATTCCAGTGTATAGTTTATACATTGTCAGAAGGCAAGTTACTGGCCTATAAGTTTTAGGATAGCTTGCAGGTTCACTCTTAAGTAGGAGCATTGTTTTTCCTGTTAGCAAGGTCGGTGTCTGTTCGGGGTGTGCATGTAAATAATTCTTACTCATGGCTAAATCTTCATGCAAAAATGTTAATACTTTCAACCCGAAGTTAGGTACTGCATGTGGGCCTGGGGTTTTCCAATTAAAGGATTTTCTTATCTTTGTTTCATTCTCTCTGGCTGTTACTTCATCCCATTTCATATCCTCTTCCTTTAAACTTTTTATTCTTTCTTTTACTATTTCTATCCATTTAGCATCTTTGTTATGTTCCACAGGATCTTCATAGATACTTCTCCAAAATGTATGTATTTCTTCCTTTTTTGGTGGTCTTTCAATTCCTTTTACTTTATCTCTCAATTCTCTGTAAAACATTTTGGGTGTCAATAAATTGCTTATTTTGTACTTTTTCTTTATATTTATCTGTGTATCTGCTAAATTTTTCCATCTGTGCTGAGATTTTTAGTTTATTTATGACAGTGCATGATAGATCCTGATATGTTCCAATACTGCAGATTGTTTTTATCATGTCAGTCTTTCTAAGTATTTTTGTTGATCTGTTCCCTCTTCTATACTCTTGTAACAGTGACACTTCTTGCCTTTGTTGGTTTATAGTTTTCTCTTTTCGATACTTCCTGGATGGTATTTGATTTCTCCCTTTTCTCTCCCTTACTACCCTGTGTTGTTGTGGTAGAACTTTATCAGTTATTAATTTAGCTGCACAGTAATATATCCTGTTTACTTCTGTTATATTTCATGAATCTCTATGGACAGTCCTAATTGCTGTGTTCATTTATCAAACTTCTGACTTTTTGGGGTTTATTGACCTTCTGCAGTCTATTTCTTTCATTGATCTTAATATGTATGCCTCTATTAAGTCAAATAACTCTTCTCTTAGCTCGGTTTCTTCTAAACTGAGGGCACATTTTTTGTTTTCCATTTCCTGCGGGCGTTCTGTAGAATAACAAACTACTGAGATTCGTGGCTGCAACTATAGCCATTGTCCCCTGTACCAAACTCTATATGAGGAAGAATTAATGTTTCCTGAATTCTACTTGGTCCCAGCACTCCCATCATCTAGACTCCCAGATGTCACTCCTACCCTGCTTGAAGAAAGGATTCCAATGGTGGGTATCACAGGTAAATCTCAACCTTGGCCTGACATTCAAGTTGCAGATACTCTACCAGGAATTGCACACAGATGCTTTACAAATTACATGGGGGGCATGGACAAGGCTTCCTGAGAGTCCAGGACCAATGGGCACTAAATCAGGAGAAAGAAAGGAGATCCAGACTGTTTTTCAGGCTTTCCCTGTCTTTGCCTATATCTGGTCTCCAGGCCTCCTCATAATTTTCACAGACAACACTACAGTCACGTGGTACATAACCAAGCAGGTGGGAAAAGAGCTTATCAGCTGCTGTGCAGACAGGCTCTTGTGGCAGTGCAACAGGCCATAAAAGCAAACCTGTCCCTCCAAGTAGTTGACATTCCTTCATAGGACAATGTCCAAGCAGACTTCCTAAGCAGATCAATGGAAGACCCTCACAAATGGATGCTGAACAGAGAAATCTTCCTACACACAGTCCATAAATGTGGTATCCCTCAGTTTTTTTTTGCCTCCACCCACAACAAGCAGCTGCATCTGCTTTGTTCCAGAACTACTTGCCCTTGGGCATGAATGATGAATGCCATGTCCTTTCCTTGGAAAGGGAGGTTTCTTTCTGTTTTCCCTCCTCTACCAGTGCTCTCCAATGTCTTGTTAAAGATCCAGAAAGACAGTCTAGAAGTTTTACTTGTAACTCCCTTTTATCCAAGGCAGCATTGGTTTCCCCTACTTTACCATCTAGTCAGGGGTCATCACCACATGTTACCCCACTGAGTGGAGTTTTTAACACAACACAGTGGCTCACTACTTCACCCCCAACCTTTCATCCCAATATATTATTATGGATAATAGGATTCTGATCCCTTTCAGACACCAGTTTCTGAGGACATGTCCTTCAGGTGGCATGGAGACAAGGAAACCTATTACTAAGAGATCCAAATAGAAAATATTTTCTATCTGGTGTCAGGCAAAACAACAGGACCCTATTCAATAGGGAGTTCTTGCTATCCTATCTTATTTGTATGAGTTACTTAAACCTGGTCTTTCCCATGCTTCATTCAAGGCACACCTTTCTGCCATTTCTGCATGCTTATCTCTAGACTCTGCACTCCATTCTAGCCTACAGGTGAAATGATTTCTTGAGGGCATCCTCCATTTAAAAACTCATAGGCTATTCTACCTATTTGCAAACTTAATTTTGTCCATGAAAAACTCACTCTTCCTTCCTTTGAACCTGCACCCTCTGCTTCTGTCATATTCTTTACTTGGAAAACCATACTTCTGGTAGCTCTTACTTCAGATAAGAGTTTCTGAGCTCTAAGCCTTTCTAGCACTTCCTTCCTTCCTTGTTTTATATAAGAACATAGTATCTCTGGGGGCCAACCTTTCATTTATGCGTAAAGTACTTAATGAGCTCTCCTCATCTAGGCCATCAGTCTCCCTACTTTCTTCCCTAATCTTCAGAATAGGGGACAGAGAGAGAGAATGCTCCATTTCCTGGATGTACATAGGCAGCTCAAATTTTATTTGGTCAAAACCAAGGCCATCCACAAGACTGACCAGTTGTTTGTTTTCTTTCAAGAAGACAAACTGGGAAAAATAGTTTCAGAACAGAGCATTGCAAACTGGATTGGTAAGTCAGTTTCTTTTTGTTCATTACGGTGGTGCAGCAGTTGGCGTTGCTGCCTCACAACAAGAGGTTCTCTGGTTCGATCCTCGGCTGGGGTGTTTTCTGTGTGGAGTCTGCATGTCCTCCCTGTGGTTGCGAGGCTTTCCTTCAGGTGCTCCGGTTTCCTCCCACATCCCAAAGACATGTTGTAGGTGGATTGGACACTCTAAATTTGGCCCTAGGTGTGAGTGCATGCGTGTGTGTGTGCCTTCTGTGGAAGGTTGGGCGCCGGGCTGGCAACTCGACACCATAAAACTCCACTACCAATCATGAGCGAACAGGTGATCCGCTGTGGCAACCCCTAAATGGGAAAAGCCTAAAGAAGAAGACTGTGGCAAATCATTAACTTCCACAGTAAAAGCACATTCAAGTAGAACAATGACCTGTTCAGGGGGCTTTTACAAAGATGTGGACTCAAAGCCGTTCTACAAGCAGCAAGTTGGTCCTTGGTACATATCTTTACCAAACATTACAGGGTAGATGCTTTCTCTAGATCCAGAGATTCCTTTGATAAGTCAGTTCTCTCTCTGGATTACTGATCCATCCACCCTCAACACTTTCTAAGCTTTGGGAATCCCCAATAGTTAGAATTTATTTTATTTTATATTTGTTGTATAGGTTCATAGGTGTGTACTAGGCTAATGGCCCTGGAGCCTTTACAAGCCTAGCCCATAGGATTACCCTGGCATTGGGCCGCCCGACATTAGTTCACAGTGCCTCTATCGAGTAGAGCCACTGGAGTGATCCCCGGGGTGAATTTTCAATTTCCCATCCACTCACCAAGATTTCTCTTGAAGAGGGCCAGTGAGGTGCTCTGTTTGACATGTATGGGAAGCCTGTTCCATAGCATGGGCAGTATCTGGGTTATGAACCTGCCCCCTCCAGCATGTTCTGTTGATTGTGGTAATGAGGGTGAGGTCTCTGGAGTTTGTGGTGTGGAGGGATTGGGATTTCTGTAGCTGTAGCATTTCTAACAGAGCTGGGTCAGACATGGCTTTGTAAGTCAAGCAGAGATTACCTCTAAGCAGGCGATATGAAACTGAGAATAGTTGGAGTTTTTTGAGTCTGTCCATATAAGACAACTGTTTAAGGCCTAGGATCATCTTTGTGAGGTACTTTTCCGGCCTCTACAGTTGTTTCAGGTGTCTAGTGAGGTACATGCCAAATGGGTCATTGTACTTGATGACTGGCCTGTTGAGGGAAGAGTAGAGGGAGACAATGACCTCTTTCTTCCTGGATGCAAAATCCTTAGTAATGAGATGTGCCACATAGAAGGACTTTCTGACCACAGTGGCAGTGTGGTGGTCAGAAGAGAGGTTGCTGTCAACCTGTGTTCCCAGATCTCTTATAACGCCTTCTGTGTTCAGTGGACTACCATCGATGTGGTAATTCATGGGAACAGAGTTTTTCCCAAAGAGGATGACAACACATTTTTTAGCATTGAGCTTAAGGCCTTGGTTCTGACACCAGTCATTGGTCTCAGTGAGGCCTTTCTGCAGGATGTCAACATCACTTGGGGAGTTAATAATAGCTCCCAACTTGCAATTGTCTGCGAACTTTGTTAGCCAGAGTCCCCTCGTGTTGTTCTGGACTTCAGAGAAGTAGATAGCAAACAGGAGAGGACCCAGGACCGAACCCTGTGGGACTCCACTCATGACTGGTCGGCAGTCTGACTTGGAGTCAGCTACTTTCACATTGTTGGTTATATCTGTGGGCCAGTTTGCAACCCGCCTAGTGATATAGGGGTTGATGCCTAGCTTAGTGAGTTGTTCTATGATTCCTGAGTGGGGAATGATATCAAAGGCCTTGGCCAGATCAAGGTAGGCTGTATGAACCACCTTCCTTCATTCACAGCTCTGGTGACTGACTCAAATAAGTCAACCAGGTTGAGCAGACATGATCTCCCCTTCACAAAACCAAACTGTGTAGGATCCAGAGTTTGGAGATTCCCTCTATCCTTGTTTATTAGGTCCATGATGATGCATTCCATAGCTTTGCATATCAGACTGTTCAGGCTAATGGGGCAGTAGTTCCCAAGGTCTGTAGTCACTCCTCCTTTGTGGAGAAGGGATAACTCTAGCAGTGCGCTATTCAGTAGGGACAAAGCCTGAAGTGAGACTGTGATTGAACAGGGCAAACAGGTGTGGTGCCAGTTTACTCTGTAGTCCTTGTAGAAAACAACCAGGGATATTGTCAGGTGCCATAGAAGCTATATTCTTGGCCTTGGACAGTGCTGTTTTAACCTGTGCAGCAGTAATACTAGGTGCCTGGCAATCTACTGGTATTGTGATTGGTCCTTTTTTTGGGGGGGGGGGGTAAAGTTGGCACTGAATCTGTTGGCCAGTATATTGGCAATATCTGTTGGCTTGGTATAGGAGGTACTATTGTGCAGTAGCTCAGAGCAAATTGGGGTATTGCCATGGAGATTCTTTGCATAACTATAGAAGGTCTTGAGGTTGTCTTTATTATCTGCTGCAATTCTGTTTTCATAGCTAGCACTGATCTCCATAGACCATTTTTCAGACTTAGCCTGGGAGTGGAGTCTGGTTATGTTACTTGCTCAGAGTTACACAGTTAAGCATTGGAGGATGAGGGAATCAAGCCGTGCATCTGTGGACCACAGGAAACAGCTCCTTAATCTTGTAAGCCAACTACCAGACAGCACTGCACCAGTGATCTAAGGAAGGACATGGTATGGTTGTGTAAGAACTTAGCATAACAGTAAATGTCTTACTGATGATTTTTGCAGTATCACTTTCCACTCTGCTATCATTTGTTTTCAACTTAGTCTTGACCTACTTCTTCTGGAATGAGGGGAACCATGTTTTGTCTTCTTCCCTCTTAGCTGACCTTTTGCAATCTGGTATCCTCTGTTGTCTCCAGGCTTTGAGACAGTCTGATGGTACCTTGACACCCATGGACTTAGGTCATATGTCAAACGTATGGCTGTATGTAAGGTTTTGGCTTTGGTAACTCAGACAGATGTGCAGCTTATTAGGTGAGATAACCCAACAGTTAGAATATTGCAAATGTAATCAGTAGGACATCTACTGTTATGTTAAGTTCTTACACAACTGTACTGCCCAAGTCTTCTGCATGTTGACTAAAACCTTTGTTGCCTCTAGTGCCTTTTTAGGTATACTTCAGTTGATGGTCATGTCACCTAACATATCAATCCCAAACATGGATCACATTAAGGTGGCTCTTCAGAGCTGCTGCCTTTGGATCTGTTATGAGGGGTTACTCTTGGCTGTGTCTACAGTCTTTACCTGAGGACATTAAGGCCAAGTTGCTGGGTGCTTATTTAGATAACAAAATTTCTTTGGAACTTCTGCTGCTAATATGTTTGTCTGTTCAAGAAAAGGTGAAGCTTTGCAGGACCTTAAACATATTTTTTGTCTGTCCTATCTGTAACTTCCAGAGGAATTCTGCTAGGTCTACTTTTGTTCACAGGCAGCTTTATCAAGCCACTAAAGGCAGGGAGGGTGGTAGGCAAGCTCCTCCTGCTAAGTTTTCTCAGGCTTCTGTGGCCCAGAAGCCTGCTTTATCTGACGAGCCTGCTTCTCTTTGACATTTTGCCCCCCAATCCACACACCTCACCCAAGTTCCCTTGTCCCTTCGGCTCTCCCTGTGTCTTCCAAACTGGCATCTCATCACCTGTGATACTTGGGTTCTATTTATTATCCATCAGGGTTACTTCATGGTGTGGAAGTCTCTCCCTCCTTGTTTTAGGGATTTCCAAACCTCCTGTGGAGCAACTTCATTTCTCAGAGGTCATTGGATCCCTGTTGGATCAGGGAACTATTCAGCCTGTCCCTCCTTCCCTAGTAGGAAAGGGATTTTACTCTAGGATGTACCTGTTTCCTCAAAAGAGGGCACTTGGAAACCTAGTCTGGATATTTCCTTGGTGAACAAATTTCTCAAGGTTTCTTTTTTTCAGATGCTTACTCTTCAAACCCTGTTTCCTCTTTTGCTACCCCAGGCTTTTCTAGTGTCCTTGGATCTGAAGGATGCTTACCTTCATATTCCTATTCACCCTGTTTTCAGGAAAGTTATATTTTTCTCTTTTTCTTCCTCTCATTTTCATTTATCTGCTTTGCCTTTGGCCTGTCTGCTGCCCCGAGGGTATTCATAAAATGCCTGGCTCCTGTGATTGCTATTTGCATGCTCCAAGGCATTCATATTTTTCCTTATCTAGACGACGTGTTGCTTCAGGTGCCTTCTCCCAGTTGCTTGTTTTTGGATCTGGTGTTCATCATATCTCTCCTTCAAAGTCTGTGGTTCACTATCACCTTCCAAAAGTCTGTTCTGACTTTGTCAGGATCCAATGGACCTGGGTTGCAGAATTCAGACAGTACCAATATTGAACTGTCTTCCACCTCCAGAAGTTTTGTCCTTGACAGCATTGCTTCAGTCTGTTCTTCCTCTGCCTGCTATTCCAGCCAGAGAGTTTGACTGCCCTGGCATTGATGGCGTCTTTTGTTCCAGTGCTTCCTCTTGCCACGCTCCATATGCAGAAGCTTCAGTGGTACCTCAAGTCAGTTTGTCTTCATCATTGCCACATTTTGGATTTCAGAATGTCTCACCTTCCTTGTCCAAATTTTGAATTTAAGTTGTGGATTCAGCAACTTACCCTCAACCCAGGTCTACCCTTTCAGCCTCCATTTCCTTCTCCAGAACTGTTCACTGACACCTCAGACATGGGGTAAGGGGATTCCTGTGGACACATGAAAGTTCAAGGTCTCTGCCCCCCCCCCCAAATCAGAAGTCCGACCATGTCAACATCAAAGAGATGAGAACTCTTATTCTGGCCCTTCCTTCTCTGTAGGCTGGCTGTTCAGGCCTGGGAACTGGCTCACAGTTAACTTTTCAGGTGGTGTGTATTCCTTCAGAGCACAATCTAGTACCAGATTATTTGAGCAGGTCCTGTGGATGCTTCACAGACATGTTTTTCTGGACCTAGTCCATCAGTAGGGTATTCCTCAGATCTTTTTGTTCCCCGCTGAACAAGTAGCTCCCTCTTTTCTGTTTCAGAGTGCCATGCCATCTGGTATGGAATATGGGCGGCCTTTCTTTTCCTTGGAAGGAGATGTTTCTCTCTGCCTTCCTCTACTCCCAAGAGTCCTGCAGAAGATTTAGGTGGACTCCCCAGAAATTTTGCTAGTGACTCCTTTTTGGACAAGACAACACTGTTTCCCCCTCTTAATGTATCTGACCAGAGGCAGTCACCACGAGTTACCTCACTGGTTGAACCTCTTCACACAGGACAAAGTGTAACTCATCCATTCTCACTTATCCACTCTTCAACTGACATTATGGGTAGATAGAGTTTTGTTCCCTTTTAAGGACCTCTTTTCTGAAGACATGCTCAGAATTTTACAGGAGGCAAGAAAATTAGCAACTAGAAAATATTGCATGTCCAAATGGAAGAGATTTTGTGTCTAGTGCCATGCTCATATCTGGGACCCCTTTTCAGTGGGGATCCCTGTGGTTTTCTCATATTAGTGTGAACTACTTCAGTCTGGCTTAACCTAGTCTTCTATAAAAGCCCATTTGTCAGTTAGTTCTGCCTGTCTGCCCTTGAATCTTCCTTTGGTTTCCCGCTTTGAGGTCATATAGTTTCTTAAAGGTATCCTGCATCTTAGGCCCCTAAGAAAGCGTATTCCTCCTCCTTGGGACCTTAATTTTGTTTTAGAAAAATTGACTCGGGCTCCTTTTGAACCTGCAGGTTCAGCTGCTCTACAACATTGGACATGGGGTCTACATGGAGAGATGAAAAGATAGCAAGCAAATGAGTGGTAGTGCTGAAACTGAATTCATCCTCAAGTCTTGGTGAGTACCTTCTCAATTGGAACCTGTTTTTTTTTTTACAAAATCTCATCAAGGCGACACTGATATATATGTAGACTGTATTTATATAGCGTATTTCATGGACAGAAGTAGTTCAAAAATTAAAAACGATAGCTGGGTGCACAAGACCCAGGATAAGAAAGTGCCCAATCCTGGTAGACTCACTGGTGCCAGGACTGGAAAAATTGACAGTGTAGAATCCTCAAAATACAGAAACATTCCTACAATGGGGCCAGGCCAGGCCCAAGGGGAGAATGACCCCCCCCTGTTTTAGAAGGAAGTAGCTGTCCACAAAAATCACAAAAACTGATAGACCAAAGAAGACCCATAAAGACAATAGAGTTGGACTGTTGAGGATAAGAAAGAAATTATGTATTGTTACTGTTATGCAAAAAGCCCAGGATTTCCAGACACATGATACAGAAAAAGTTTGAGAGAGAAATTAGAGGAAGCAAAAATACTTCCACAAGAAAAACTGTCAGAAGCTTCAAATAAAAACCTGTGGTCATTAACAGATTTGTGAAAAACAATATATAAACCAAGAAACTTTGATCTGTTTGGAAAAAGAAGCATCCGAGGAAGTGCGAAATACAACAAAACCTAGAGATTAGTGAAAAACATAAAAAAGAAATATGGAGATGGGAAACGAGAGATTTGATATGGTGCAATATTTATGCAATGGCAAAAGCCAAATTAATCAACATAAATAAGACAGCCCCAAATATATTTGAAAAGAAATAGAGGCAAAGGCATCCAGACATGGAAAAATTTCACAATAAAAAGTAATATTACAAAGAAGGAATGTAGAAAAGAAGATTAATAAAGTAGAAGTTGAAGTTGTGGAGTGCCTGCAAAGTGAAGGATTTGATGTAGAAGGTATAACACAGGTTACATCACAGCATGATGGAATGACTCCCCAAAGTAAGGAGAAATGGGAAGATCAGGAGACATCTGAAGAAGAAATCTGGACATGGAAAAGAAAGAAAGAGATTTAATATGGTGTAATATCTATGCAAAGAAGAAAGCAAAGCTAATCAATACAAAAAGAGCAGCACCAAACATATTTGAAGAGAAATACAGGCAAAGGAATCCAGACATGGAAAACTGTAGAAAAGGAGATCAGTAATGGAGAAGTTAAAGAAATAGAAACTGAGGGATTCAGTGTAAAATATCTAATTCAGAAAGCACTGCAACAGGATAGAGCAATAGAACTTCAAATTAAGGGGAAGCTAGTGGAACGTTAAAGCAATTGGTCAGGTGCCATTTGAAGGTATTTTGGAGCCTTCCACAGCAAGGGAAGGAGCAGTAAACTGACAGTTAATGTTGAGTAATGATAGGCCAGTGAGTTCCTATATGACAGAGCAAAGGATGGCACAGGATGAAATTGAAGAGAATGTGCCACAGGAAGATACAATAGAGCTTTCTATAGAATGTCAGCAGGAAATGGGAAACAAAAAATGTCCCCTCAGTTTAGAAAAAAACAAGTTAAGAGAAGAGTTGCTTGACTTAGAGATAGATAGACATTGTAAGATCAATGAAAGAAATAGACTGCAGAAGGCTAATAAACCCCCAAAAGTCAGAAGTTTGATAAAACAAATGAATACAGTAATTAGGACTATGAATACAGTAATTAGGACTGTCCATAGAGATCCATGCGATATAACAGAAGTAAACAGGATATATTACTGTGCAGCTAAATTAATAACTGATGCAGTTCTACCACAACAACACAGGGTAGCTAGGGGGAGAAAGGGGAGAAATTGAATACCATCATGGAAGTATCGAACAGAGAAAACTATAAAGCAACTAAAACAAGAAGGGTTACTGTTAGAAGAGTATAGAAGCGGGAACAGATAAAAAATAGAAGGATAGATGTGATAAAAGCAATGCACAGTATTAGAACAGATCAAGATCTATCATGCACTATCGCAAATAAACTAAAAATCGTAGCACATGCGGAAAAGCTTAGAAGATACACAGGTAAATATAAAGAAAAAGTACAAAATAAGCAGTTTATTGATGACCCAAAAAAGTTCTATAGAGAATTGGGAAACAAGGTAAAAGGAACTGAAAGATCAGCAAAAAAAGGAATAAATAAATAAAATTTGGAAAAGTATATATGAAGATCCTGTGGAATATAACAAAGATGCTAAATGGATAGAAGTAAAAGAAAGAATATGAAGTTTAAAGGTGCAGGATATGAAATGGGATGAAGTAACAGAGATTGAAACAAAGATAAGAAAAGCATCCAATTGGAAAACCCCAGACCACATGCAGTACCTGACTTCTGATTAAAAGTATTAACATCTTTGCACAAAGATTTAGCCATGAGTAAGAACTATTTATATGCGCACACCCTGAACAGACACCAACCTGGGTAACAACAGGAAAAACAATGCTCCTACATAAGAGTGAACCTGCAAGCTACTCTAAAAATTATAGACTAATAACTTGCTTTCCAGTGATGTATAAACTATACACTGGAGTGGATACTGACAGAGTTTATAGTCATTTAGAAGAAAACTTAATTATGGCAGTAGAACAAAAGGGCAATAAAAGAACATCATATGGAACCAAGGATCATTTGCTGTTAAATAAAGTCATAGTGGAGAACTGTAAAAAAAAGGAAGAATCTAAATATGGCATGGACTGACTACAGAAAAGCATTTAATAGTATCTCACATTCATGGATAAGAGTCCTTAAAAATGTCTAAGATACACCCTACACTGATCAACTGCATTGCAGTGACCATGAAACAGTGGCAGACCACTTTGCAATTAAGCCATGATAAAGGACAAATTATAATTCCAGGGATAAAAATTCGAAGGGGGATATTCCAGGGTGACTGTGTCACCGTTGCTATTCTGCCTTGCCCTTAACCCATTCAGCTGTCTACTTCAAGCTTAGGCCATGGCTATAATTTGGCTCCAAGAAAACAACGGAATGTATTGTCGACAATTTAAAACTGTATAGCTCATTATATGAGGAATTGAAAGCACAACTGCAAGTTGTCAAATTTTTTTCAGATGATATAAGAATGTCATTTCGTCTTGATAAGTGTGCAAAAGCAACCTTTAAAGCAGGAGAACTGCAGCACCAAGAAAACATCGGTTTGGGACAAGAATGTGATATAAAAGTACTTGAGCAAGAAGGAGTGTATAAATATTTGGGAATTGATGGAGGATAAACAATAAAACAAGAACAAATGTGAATAAAACTTAGTAAGGAGTACTTTAGAAGAATTAAATTAATCCTGAAAACAGCGTTGACATCTAGTAACAAAATCCAAGCTATAAACCAGTTTGCTCTTCCTCTACTGCAACTGCAGTTTTGGAGTAATTGAATGGCCCCAAAACATGTTGGATAAATTAGATAGGAAAATAATAAGGATGCCTCATGCTCACCAGATGATTTATAAAAATCAGTGTACACCAAGATTATAAATTTCCTGTTCTGAAGGGAGGGATGGGCCTCCTTGAAATTGATTACATGTATAGATCTGTGATTGTGGGATTCCACGCATATCTGCTGACCTCACAAGACCCAAATGTAGTGAAAGTTTTGATACATGAGGAGAATAAATTTAAGATGACTTCCATGCTTAGGCTAGCAGAAACATATCAGCATCGAGCAGGAATGGAAGTCAAACCACAAGTAGATAGAAATCAAGTAGCAGCTGAATGTGCCAAAAAACAAAAGAAAGAATATAAGGTGAAGGACCAGATGAGAAAAGCGAGAAATGTGGAAAATGCATAAATATAGTTGCAAGTATAGAAAATTTCTGGAAGAACCCCATGTTAGTCACGAACGAACACAGGAATGGTTAAGGAGAGGTGAAGTCAAACCAAGAGATGAAAGGTTAATATTGGCGGCAGAAGATAGTGGGCTTATGTACACACTGGTTTACAAAGTCCATTGAACATGTTAGAGAAACAGATCTCAGTTTTGTAAAACAGAATTAGAAACAGTTGCACACCTTGTTGCTGGTTGCGACTTACTAATCTCAGAAGGACTGCATACAGAAAGGCATAATAATGTGGCAAGACTGTTGCACTGGGGATTGTGCAAACATTATGGTATTGAAGTGGCTGAAAAACACTGAAAACCTGAGCCACAAAGGATCATAGAAAATGATGGTCTACATCACATGGGATCATCCCTTACCAACAGTTCAAAAGACAGATGCTAGAAAACCAGATCTAGTGATCAAAGAAAAGAAGACAAATGTAGCACTGATCACTGAAATCACCACACCCAGTGACTACAGTGTCTTGTGTACAGAGACACACAAAGTCATAAAATGTCAGGATTTGCAGGCAGAAACAAGTGCAATGTGGAAGAAAGATACCCAGATAGTTCCAATGGTAGTAGGAGCAAAGGTCTTATAAAAAGAATCTACAATCATATTTAGATATGTTACCAGTGCGTGTAACTCTGTACGAATTGCAGAAGGTGTCATTACTGGCACATTGTGGGTGCTGCGAAGAGCACTTCTGGCTGACATCAACGATTGAAACAGTACTAATTTCTTGAACTTTAATCGTACTTTGACTAAGCAATGAGGTCCATTCCTGTCATGGCATTAGCAACCCAGAAGATTTGGAGAAATTAAAAAAGAGAGACCTGGAAGACTGTCTTATTGCTTGCTGTTACTTCTGCTTGGAGGGCTTCTGAGGTTCAGGCCCTTATGGTCATCCCTCCTTTTTTGTTTTTTTCACAGGGAAAGGGGTGTCCCTTCTTACTAATCCTTTTATGCCCAAAGTTGTTACTTAGCTGTCTTTGAAACAGGCAATACAATTCCCTTCTTTTTTTCCTTCTCCTCAGTCTGCTAGTGAAAGTGTCCTACATACCTTTGATTTGCACAGACATCTCCGGTGTTATTTGGATAAAACTAAGGCCATTCGTAAGCCTGACCAATTTTTATTTCTTTTCATCCCAGGACATTGGGTTTGGTTGTTTCTAAGCAAGCCATCTCCTCCTAGATATCTATGGCCATTTCCTTTTGTTGTACTTTTCATGGCAAGTGTCTTCCTACTTCATTTAGAGCTCACTCCACTAGAGCTGTTGCCTCTTCTGGTGCTTTCTTCAGGGGATTAGACACCAATTCCATCCTTGAAGCTACCACTTGGTCTTCAGTGCATACCTTTGCTAAGCATTATGCATTGTATGTTGTTTCTATGATCAGAGCAGGTTTTGCTTGAGCTGTTCTGCATGATTTTGTTGACGGCTGTTCCCAGCCTTCCACCTCCCAGTCATTTTCTTGAAATTTTTATTCTCCCTAAGATGAAGAATACTACAACAGTGATATATCAGGACATAGTAGAGTCTTGTAAAATCTTACCATAACAGTAGATCTTCTTTTCACTGTTGCAGTATTCAGTCCCTTCTTCCACCTCTTTTTTTTCTTTTTGGGCTTTTTTTTTTTTTTTTTACTTATGGCCAAAGGTCCTCATTTTCCATCCGCATTTTCTCCTCCTGTTTCCGTATGACCTCTTTTGTCCAATGGAGATTGTTCTTTACTGGGGCAATTCAGTTCTGGGTAATTGAGTCCGTATGTCATGTTTATGCCCTAAGTCTTGAACGGGGTGCATACGTGTGATGTACAGCACATACAAGATCTAAAGGTTTTGATATACTGGTGGGACATTGGGTTTCCTCAGCAAGAGGTCCCTATGGTGAAGAATACTAAAACGGTGAAGGGAAGGACATCTACTGTTATGGTAGTATTTTACAAAACTATACTATGTTCTCCTTTAAACTCCTAAAAGTCCCTATAGCAAATCCCAGTGAATTTTAAGATCATACATGTACCAGCCTTAACCTGCTCTATGATGAAACATCAAAATTCACTTTTAGCTGCAACATTAAGCTTCACTTAGGAATTCTACACCCATTTAGAAAAAAGTGCATAGCACTATCATTTCCTACCAGAACCAAGTATCATGGGAAATTCTAGAATAAATCATCCTGGTGATCCACTACCATAACAAAAGAACAAAACTTTTTTTAAGGTATGTAGCAGATTCAAAGCTTTATTTTCAAGGAAAATATCAAAAGCATTACAAAAGAAAAAAAAAGAAAAACGTGTCAGGGCCACAAAAGGAGGCTATGAACTTAGGCTGCGCTTTGAAGCCAAAGATAATTTATAAGTCTTTCTTTAGTTATGTTAGAAAACTAAGAAACAGTACCATACATTGTCCTGAACTTATTCAAAGTGGCACTTTCTGTTATGACTCAGGAGACATTGTCAGCATCCTTGCAAACAAATTCAGTGCCAACTTCATTCCCAAGACTTCTATCCAGAGCCCTGAAATACCCATACTCGTTATTTCCCACATTACTGCTTAAGATTGTTTACTGAAAATGTTAACCAAGACAAAAATACTTCCTTCATGGGACTTGACAGTATATGTGGTTGTTTAATAGTGTTAAACATGTCCTTGCAGACCCACTTTTTAAAGATGAATTTATCTACTCATTTCATCTCTGATGAGTAGTATTCTATGTGATCTTGATGCCAATCCATAAGGATGGCCTTGCAACAGACCCAGCTAGTCACAAACCTGTCAGTCTTTTTTTTTTTTTTTTTGTGGCAGAAGTTGTGTAATTTTTGTATAAATACTTGTCCATTGCCAGAAGTGCAGCACGTAAGGCACCATTTTTCTTAATTCTACAAAAGTGAAAAGGTGCTGTTTTTTATTCCCAAAAAGTGAGCTCTGAATTTAATTCATTTCAAGACTACAACAGGTGCTGTCAATATGTCAAGACACAACTGTTTCTGTACCATGGAGACAAAGGATACATCGTTTTACTGACCAGTCTGTCCAGCATGTCTGTACGTCCCAAGATTCCAGATGGAGCACAAGCACTTTTAATTCAAGACTTTTTACTTTTGGACTTATGTCTTGTGTGTTTTATTTTTGTGTGTCAGGTATCCATTGTTGTTTGTGGCAGCCAGCAAATGTGTATATTCCCCTTTCTCCCTTTAAAGCACCAAAGATTGCTATAATTTTCACAAAGTGACAGTGGGTACCATGTCATTACTTAAACTTCCAGGATGTATTTGTGGTTTTGACACAAGAGAATATGTTGCTATCAGAAGAAAAGCAACAGTCCATTCTGATGTCTGTATTTCATTGCACCATTTCACCCATGTTTTGGGTTTGTGGCAGGTAATGAGTCGGTGATGCTGTGAAGTGAAATACATAGCTCAGCAGTCTGATTTTAGCCCAGAAGAGTAATTTGGTTGATAAATTTTCCCTGTCTCTCCAAGGGGTTATCCCTTTTTCTTTTATAGAACATAGGTTAATCATCATAATCTACATCTTCCTTATAGGCTGGAAAAGTCTTCACCAGTGTGGGTTTTTCAAATTCTAAGGAGTTCAGATTGCACATCATTGTGAATGAAGGAGGTTTCCATCACTTCATGGGTTTCTTAGGATCTTTTGCTGAAGGGGAAGCTACATAACTGGGCAAACAGTACTGTGGTGATATAGTACGTCATCAAACAGAAAACTGTGGTGCTGTTTTTTTCTGTTAAAAAATGAAAAGACGGCGCAGCTAGAGGCATATAACTCACAGTCCTGTATCTTTGGGGAGAATGCAACAGAACGATTTATGGTTTGAACTTTATTGAGTTATCACTTTTGACATAGGCAGTCATACATTTCTGTAAATGAAAACCAGCCATATTGACATATTTTCAGATGTTCATCGTGTTTCACTGTTGCAGTCATGACTGTGGGGTTCTCCCTTGCCGGCAGGCAGTCCTCGGTCGGCCAGAATCCCAAAGTCTGGGTCCGGCATCGGCTGCTCAGCCATGCACCCTGACGTCAGAGCGCCAGGAGTATAAAGCTGACAGCCGACGCTATGTTCTCCAGTCTTTCTTGCCGTGCGGTGATAGCAGTTCGCATTTGCCGGTCGGCTGACTCCTGACAATTTTTTCTAAACGTATTTCAGTCCGAAGACTTTCTTCTCCTACTCAAAGCTAAGTACCCCGTTGGGGAAACTTTTTTCTTGCTCCAGTCCGATGTCAGAAAAAGTTAATAATTGTATTTCTAGTGGGAAGCAAATACCTCATAAGGATTTTCATTCTTACTGTATTCCTTGCTTAGGCCCTGACCACGACGTAGCTAGTTGTCGGTTTTGTGCTAGATTCAATCAACGTACGATTAAACGAAGGTACGATTTTGCATTTCATTACTTCGGTAGGCGTTTTAATTACAAAATGTCTTCGGATTCGGTTCCAGCTACCGGAGTTCACAAACGACGCAAGGATAAAGACAGGCCTCCAAGGTCCAAATCGGACGATATTGTACAAGCAGAGCCAGCTTCAGGTTCGGCCGTCGTCAGTGAGGCACTTTTGCAGCCCCTGTCGTCGGCCATTTCGGAACCGATGGCCCAAACGGACTCCCACGAGGAGCCATCTAGGCCTTTGAATATTTCTGTTGCAGGACCTTCAGACAACGCTCCTTCGGATGGGTCCGGAGCCGCTGTGCAGGTACCGGCTTCCGAAGGGGTTTTCAGGCCTACTCATCTTCTGATAAAGGCAAAGCCAAAGGCAAAGACTCCTTCAAAATCAAAGACTACAGCCCAGGCCTCTTCTGATCCGGCACCCAAGTCTCAGAAACAATTACTTAAGATGGCGGAGGACTTACTATGATTAGGGGTTCACATCCCCCTCAAGATAAAAGGCCAAGACAGGAAGTGTATTATGACTCCTCTGATCAGGCTTCTGTTTCTTCAGTTTCTTCTTCTGACCAGGAATATTCTTTCCCTCCTTATGAGGATTCTGATGCTGAGGAATCCATTCCTTCTGCTTCTCCCCCTGAGGATTTCTCTTTTGGGGAAACTTTACATGAAATGAGGGAACATTTTCACTGGGAAGGACAGGAGTACTCTGAATCTAAGAAAAGACTTAGGAATTTTCTTCTTCTCCCTCAACATAGACCCCTGGCTATCCCCCCTATTTTGGATATTGTGGATGATGCTTTTTTGGAGGCTAACTTAACTCCTGACTCTCTTCCTCCTGCTCCTGTTAAGCCAGACAGATATTATAGAGTTCCTGATTCCCACCAGTTTTTATACAAGAATCCTACTGCTGATCCTGAAACCATTTCTCAGGGCCCTAAGGGGGGTTAAGGCCGCTACTGCTAAAAACCCCATTCCCACTGAGAAGGATTCCAGATCTTTAGAAAGATGGGGCAAAAAAGTGTACACTTCTGCTACTTTATCTATTAGGGCTTTAAATTGTCAATTTCATATGCTGAAATACCAGCAATTTCTTCTGTCTGTTTTGAAACAAAAGCTAACTTCCATTTCCGCCTGTGCAGATGATAAGGAATTACATGATTTAATGCATGCCACTGAACAAGTTGGGAAGCATGGTTTACACTGTGGATTTGATGCTTTGGAGGCTTCTTGTAGGGCTGCTGCCTCTGGTACAGTCATTAGAAGGCAGGCTTGGTTAAAGGAACAAAACTTGCCAGATCAAGTAAAAGCTAAGTTATTGGATGCTCCTGTTGAGCATAATGTTTTGTTTGGACCTAAAGCTGAAGAGGTGATTAAGAAGATGGAGGACAAGGCAAAATCCATGCAAACGGTTAAAGATTTCTTGCAAGTACAGCCACCCAGATTTAGTAGGAATTGGCCTACTAAAAATTGGTCCTTTCCCAATTCAGACAAGCTTCAGTGGGGTAGATACAGACGCTCCCGAGGAAGGCCTCAAACGCAAGCCTCTTATAGACCAAGACAGTGGGCTTCTTCCACCCCTAGGGGAGGAGAGGACAGATCGCAAGCTCATGGAAAACAGGCTCAGTGACTCCCTCGGTTGGGCTGCAGGAACTTCTTGCCTGGAAGCCCCTCTCGGAGGAAAACTCTCTTTTTCACCGAAATTGGACTCGTATAACCCAAGACAAGTGGGTTCTGGATGTGGTTTCAAGAGGTTACAAATTACATTTTCATACCCTACCAAGAACAAGCGGATGGCCGGATCTTCCAAAACATCAATGGTTAGAGGCCTTAAACCAGGTGGAAACTCTCTTAGCTATGAAAGCCATAGAACTGGTTCCACTTTCAGAGAGGGGATGAGGTTTTTACTCTAGTCCCCAGAAAGCAAAATTCATGGAGACCCATTCTGGATCTGTCAGTCTTGAACACTTTTCTCGAAATACCAAAATTCAAGATGCTTACTCTGCAGCAGCTACTTCCAATGCTGACCAAAAATGCATGGATGGTAACTCTGGATTTAAAGGAGGCATATTTACACATCCCCATATCAGGCAGGAATGCAGAAAATACCTCCAGTTCAAGGCCGGATCGAGGCTCTATCAATTCTCTGCACTGCCCTTTGGATTGTCTACTGCGCCCAGGGTCTTCACCAAATGCCTGGCTCCAGTAGTAGCTTATTGCAGACTCAAGGGAATTCAAATTTACCCTTATCTGGACGACTGTCTTATTCAGGCAGACAGCAAGGATGTCTTACTCCAGCATCTAGAATTTGTTCAAAATCTTCTCAAGTACTGCAGCTGTTCAGCAAAAAGCAGTGCAAACTCCGGACATGACTTCCAGTAACCTTGAGGAAAGCATAAGACAACTGCACATAGACCTGGTTAAAATAAATGAAACACTGGTGGAGTATATCAACTCAAACAACAAAAGGCTGGAAAAATGGAAGAAGCTTTAGATATTCTGATGAAGCGATAACACTACAAAACTCACAGGTCCAAATGAAGAAAAGGCTGGCTGAATATGAAACTGCTCAAGAAGAGAGGTTTAAAAAAATAATAGAATAAGAGGAGAAAACAGGTATAGAAAACCTGAGATTTTCATTGTACCAGAGAAGCTGGAAGGAACGGACTGTATTAATTTTATGAAAACACAAATAAACTAGACTGGTATTCCAGATCAGGAGTTGTTAATTGAAAGGACACATCTTGTGTATGCTCCAAACCTGCCTATGAGAAAGTAACCTAGACCTTTCAGAGTAAAGAGGCAATCCTACCAGCTGAAGAAGTTCATTCTGACAAAACTGTGGCAGAAGGACAAACTACTAAAAGTGGGAGACAGCATAGTGGTTGTGGAGAATGGTTACTTATTGTACACCAGGCAGAAGAGGAGTAAATTTATTCCACTCTTCAGGGAATGACAAGAAGCAGGTGATAGATTCAAACTGCTGTACTCCACTATTTTCAAAATATTCTTCCTTGGAGGGACAAAATTATTTTTTGAAGTACATGCTAAGGAGGAAATACAATGTTTATCCAACAAAAAGGTGTTCTGTGAAGCAGAAGAAGATTATGCTTCTTGTTCTTGTGGTAATAAAGACCACAGAGAGACTATGCCAGTCAGATCAATGTTTCAACAGAAAATGCTGGAGCGAGAAGGAAGGGAGCAAGATACATAAGAATTCAGAGTATATTGGAAATTAAGCAGAGACAGGATTTGGTAGAAGGAAATGAACAGGAATAAAATTAGTAAGAGGGAAATTGACAAATGTGACTGTTTCTCCTTGTTCAGTTTTAAGAAATGTAGGCACTGCAATGTAATAAAAAAACTGTGGTTAAAAAAAACATGACAAAAGAAAAATCAGTGTGCTTTTTCTCATTCTTGTATGGAGGAGTGACTGGATTAAGGCCCTTAGTTTGATCTACTAACAAGTTTGAAGAGAACACTAGTAAATGAAGAAAGAATATTGAATGTTGTAAGGCTTTTTTTCTAGCAGATGTATGCTTAGTAGCAATTCTGTATCTGGTCCTCATGTCTCCATGGAAACAGTCTGGTAATGAGAAATTGGCTACAATCCGATAAAGAGAAATTGGCTAGTAAAAAGGGAAATTGACCAAGAGATAATGTTCTCTTAAAGCATTCAGGTGTTTTCCCAACTGGGAGGGCTATAAAGATAAGACAAAACCAGGCAGCACTTAGTAAAAGCACAGGCTACACCATGTGTCTTAGCGTGGATAGCCTTTCTTTTATGTTAAGTCAAGTTTGTGTGTATGGCTGTCAGTTTGGAACATTTGTCATGTTAGGAGGTTGAAATTTCAATATTTGAGAATGTACATAACTTTGTGTGTTAGAATTATGTTAGTAGGTTTTTTTGGGGGGGTCGTTATTGCTGGTGTGTTTGGCATTGGTGGTGCATTTGTTTTTTTGTTGGAGGACTTTCAGTTAAATGAAAAAGTTTTGTAAGATGCATCATAGGCTGAAATGATTATGACAAGAAGCAACTGTGTAAAGGTTCAGCCTGCCAAGCACTGTATACATGTAAGCAGGAAGTAGACATTTAACAAAAAAAATGTTATACGTAAAAGGTGAGAGTAATAACTTTTTGATACAATTATGCTTTCTGTAATGTTTTTAAATGTCAATGATCTCACAGATAAATACAAAAAAGGAAGAGTAGTGAACTGTATTTAAAAACGTAGAGTACAAATAGCTATGCTGCAGTAGATACACTTAGAAATAATTGAACATGTAAATTTCATAAAGAATAGTTTTCAGGATGGTTATTCAGAAGAATACCTGGGACAGAGGAAAAGAGTACTTATTAATTGCAAGAGGAGCTCTAATAGTGATGATAGAGGATACAAAAATATGATAATTGCAGATTTGTACTAAGGTGCTACTGGCAAGGGAGGAGGATTACATTATCATGTATTTATATTCCACCTAAAACTGCTATAATGGAGCTTAAGAAAATTCTGGGAGAAATAATCAGCTTTCAGTAGCTCTTTTGTAGTTCACTGTTTAAAATCCGCGTTTGCACGGCTTTGCGCGGTCGTGCGCGGTTAAACAAGGTTAAACTTTTTCTGGCTCCGCCAAGTCTGCTCTTAAAATTTTCCCTTAAGGAAGCTCTACTCGTAGTATAACCAGACTACTCACTGTATTATAAGCCTAGCACTTGTTCTCAATACTTCTCTACTAAGTAAGCACTCTCGTACTAAGTAAAGCACTACATCTACTTACCACCCCTGTGAATATCCACTTCCCTTAAAGGTATACCACTCCCTTATACTGTTCTAGCATGTCGAGTGGTCGATTACTTGCGTCGTCTCCAGTTCAGCTGGTCAATCTGGGTATCTTGAGACAATGCTACAATTGTCTCATGTACACAGACAACCCTCTCCTCCTCCCAACAAACACAAATACATGTGAGAGATGCAACTATATAGCCAAACTGGAGGCTGAACTCTCTCAACTCAGGGCTGGCATGACCAGACAAGAGGAGATGGCAACCACACACACAACAGTCCCAGTCTCACATAGACCTACCACAACTGCAAACCAAACACATAAAAACACAAAGACATACTCGGAGGCTCTAATAAAAAACTTACCAAAACAACAGAGGCTCCCAAAGCAGACATCCAAAAATCCACCACCTCAAAACAAAACACATGCAACACATACTTCAATAAATCAGTGTGTCGACCAATCGCAGCCCTTAAGGCCAAACACCTTGCCTGATACACTAGTAATAGGTGACTCCATAGTCAGACACACTGATGTCCCACTGACCAGGCTGAACAAGGAGAAGGTGACTGTGAGCTGTCTATCAGGAGCTAGGATCCGCCACATAACACACGCACTCAGGTCACTCCAAAGCAAGTACAAATATGACTCCGTCATTGTCCATGCTGGTGTGAATGACCTGAGACGTACCTCCCTGGACTACATGAAAAGAGACATAGAGGAGCTCTCCGATTATGTAGCCCAGGCTGGTATGACCCTGACCCTGAGCAGCATCTTGCCCTCACCAAGAATGATACCACAATACAAAGACAAGATGATCAGCTTTAACAATTGGCTCAAGTACTGGTGTCATTCTAAGGGGATCCAATGTCTGTCTGCCTGGGATGATATGTTGGACAAGCCACGCTGCTTCGCAAGGGATGGCTTACACCTGTCACCATTGGGCTTCCGGATATTGGCTAAGGCTCTTGCCACCCCATAGTGCCTTTTTTAGGCAAGGCTCAAAAGACAAACCCACCTCCTTAGAAAACAAAAATGGAAATAACTAAGGGTAATGCTGCTCAACGCCAGAAGTCTAAATCTCAAGATGCAGGCACTTGATGCACTCCTCAGCATGGAGAACATTGACGTCTGTGCAGTAACTGAAACCTGGTTCAAGGCTCCTGAGAGCACCCCAGCACTACCAGGCTATACCTCGTATCATGCTTTTCGCCCCGAAAACCCGGGCGAACCACAAGGAGGGGAGTGTCCATATTCATAAAGGACACCCACACCTCCAGGTTAGTAGCAACACATGAAGCATCAGAGACCATACAGGTGCAACTAACCATAGGCAAAACTGCTATACAACTGGTAGCATGTTACAGACCACCCTCCCAATCTCAAGAACCCCACTCAGCCTTCCTGAAGACATTGGAGGATATGAATGTATCACAAAATACCATCATACTGGGAGACTTCAGCTACCCAAACATAGATTGGGAACATTATTCTAGCCCTAATACCCTAGCCCAAAGGTTCCTGGAATTCATAAATTCAAATGCACTGGAACAACTAGTCACCTCTCCCACTAGGTAGATAATATACTAGACCTGATCATCACAAACATGGGGACAAAATGCTCCACACCAAAGTATACCCCTCACTAGTGAGATCTGACCACAAACTAATCACCCTGGATATACATATCCCACCTCCACCCCCAGCACAAAAGACCACAGTGAAAAACTTCTCAAAAGCAGACTTCACTCTTCTTAAGACTGAGATGGTATCCTTTAAGCCCACTGTGCCAGTAGATACCACATCCCACAATGCCGAATCCTTCACAAATGCTTTCTGTGGACATCTCCAAGAATGCATGGATCATGCAATCCCAAACAAATCCAAGTCCCTCTCCACCAAATGTAAGCGTCCTGTCTGGTGGACCTCAGCCATAAACAAATTGTATAACAAAAGAAGGAAGCTACTGCACGTCAGAGCGAAATCCCATGAAGGAAAGACATCTCTGATCAACATTGGCAGAAAACTACGTTCTCTCATAAAAACATCCAAGGCAAACTTTGAGAGAAAAATCGCTAAGGACACTAAAGATAACCACAAAGCCTTCTTCAGCTATGTTAGAAACCTGGGCGAAAACCTTCAGATATGCTCAGAGTTGGTTCACAACAACAAAAAATACACTGAACCCACAGATATTCCTAACATTCTGGCTGACAGGTTCAGTGCAAATTTCTCCCGTCCTTCACCCCCAAAAGAAGAAATACTTATCCCAGCTGAATGTAATCTCCCTGTCATCTCAGATGTCCAAGTGAGAACCGCACTAAACAAAGCAAAAAACACAGTATCAATGGGACCTGACGGTATCCCGGGGTGCGTGTTACGTGAACTCCAAGAGGAGCTAAACCCACACATAAAAATGCTATTTAACCTTAGCCTTACTTCAGGATATGTACCTGAACACTGGCGTACAGCAACAGTGGTCCCACTCCACAAGGGGGGTGCCTCTACAGACCCTGGAAACTACCGCCCCATAAGCTTAACTAGCCTGGTCTGCAAAGCTATGGAAAGAATCTTTATGGAACTCATAAACAGAGACATAGGGGATCTACAGACACTTGACCCCACCCAGTTTGGCTTTGTAAAGGGCAGATCCTGCCTTTTAAACCTGGTTGACTTTTTCGAAACAGTCACTAGAGCCATTGATGAGGGCAAAGCAGTCCATACAGCATACCTGGACTTGGCTAAGGCCTTCGACACAATACCCCACTCAGGCATCATAGATAAGCTAAACAGCTTAAAAGTAAACCCTTATGTCACTAGATGGGTTGCAAACTGGCTAAAGGACAGAACCCATAAAGTTAAAATCGCTGGAGCAATGTCAGACTCAAAGCCAGTCACAAGTGGTGTCCCACAGGGATCTGTCCTGGGACCCTCTTGTTCGGCATTTATTTCTCAGATGTTAAAGCAAACATGGGAGGGCTGTGGCTGATGATGTTAGCAGATGACTGCAAACTAGGCGCCATAGTCGATACACCAGCAGACACACACATCGTACAGAAAGGCCTCACTGAAACGGACAACTGGTGCCGTAGTCACGGCCTTAAACTAAATGCCAAAAAATGTATAGTCATCCCTTTTGGAAAAAACAAAGTACCCACAAATTATCATAGACAGCAACCCACTGAGTACGGAAAAAGTAATCCGAGACCTAGGGACCCAAGTAGACAGCTACCTCTCATTTGACACCCACGTTGCCAAAGTGGTTAGAAAAACATTCTACCTTGCACACCTCATCATGAAGGGATTCACATCCAGATCCAAGGATGTCATTGTACCCCTATATTCCTCCCTCATCAGACCCATGATTGAGTACAATGCCCCATTTGGTATGTACCTCACCCGGCATTTGCAACAGCTGGAGAGACCACAAAAGTACCTCACCAAAAGGATCAAGGGTCTCCAACATATGTCTTATTCTGCCAGACTAAAGAAACTTCAGCTCTATTCAGTAGCATACCGCCTGCTCAGAGGTGATCTCTGCCTGACGTACAAGGCCATGTCCAGTCAGGATCTGATGGACATGCTCCACCTCAAAAATCCAAATCCATCAGGACCACGAGAGCTAAAGACTTAAACCTCGGCACAAGTATGAATAGGACATGCTGGAGGGATAGATTCATAACCCAGAGGCTTCCCATGCTTTGGAACAGGATCCCAGTTCGTATTGGGCAGAGCCCCTCACTGACTCTCTTCAAGAGAAATCTTGATGAGTGGATGGGAGATCGTAAGTTTACCCCAGGGGTCACATCTGTGTCACTGCTAGACAGGGGCACAGTAAACTAATTCTATTATATAAGGGGACCTTCATTGTGCCACTACTAAACAGAGGCACAGTATTCTAGATTTATTCTGTACATTTTTGTACCATTTCATGGGGTGGCAAAAGCCACATCACTATGTCTAGGCTTACAAATGCCCCAGGGCAGATAGCCTAGTACTATACTATGAATATTACTTATAGGTGGGGACTGAAATTTGATTTGCAGCAGTGGAGATGTGTCTGGGGGGACCCAGAAGGGAAAGTATAACAAAGCAGGGTAGATGTTTGAAGAAATTTATGAAAATATTTGCCATGGAAGAAGTGACTTCAGTACTAAGAGTTCAGAGTGAATTTACATAGTATTCCTCAAGATACAAAAACTGGACTAGGCCAGATAGAATTTACATTTCACAGTAATGTGTACGTTTAATTGAAGGTCGTGATACACATCCAATAATTGTTTCAGATCTTGCACCAGTAATAACTAAAATAAAACCACAGGGTGATGAAATAAAAATGAGACACTGGTGCTTTCCCACCTATCTGTTGAAAAGAGGAGTTTAAGGAATTGGTAGTGGAAATTATTCAGGAGTTGTTAGAGAAGATTGCTATATTTTCAGAAGAAATGTCTAGGGAGTGGGATAAAATTAATATGGATTTTAAAAATAGGCTGGGAATAAAAGAAACTGAGATATGGTTAAGAAGTAACAATAATTATTTTGAGAGACTGACAAATGTTAAAATATTGCAGAATAGGGGGAACCTCACAGAAAGAGGAGGAGCAACGGCAGAATGCTAAACAGAAAATAGGGGATTACCACGATAATATGCACGAGTTTAGAAAGATTGCTGTTAAGCAGCTGTTTTTGTTAACTCTAGAGCACAAAAAATTATAGCACAACAACTCAGGCAACAGAAAGTAGAAAGGGCTGTCACCAAACTTTGGGGCATATAACGAAGAAGGTAACAAAACATCCTGCATTTGTAGAGTATTAGAAATATTTTGGAAAATCTATGAAAGTCTGTATAAAGCATTGAAATATGGATATCAAGAAAAGGTACAAATGAAAATATTTATGGAAGAAATAAATATGCCAAAGTTAGAGGTAGATGAGGTTCAGTTGCTAACAGGGTAGGAGGAGATGAGATAAAAATGGTGATGCATAACCAATCTACAGGAATGTCCCCAGGAATAGAAGGTATTCCTGTGGAAGTTTGGAAGCAGGGAGACTGAGAAAGATCTGGAAGGTTTTGTTTGACAGTATTTTAAGAAGAGGAGAATTACCAACATCCTGGAAGAAAGTGGTGATTGCTGTAATACCTAGAGAGAGTAAAGATCCATCAGATCCCACTTCATACAGGGCCATTTCAATACTAAGCCATGATTATAAAGTGTTTGTCTGTAATGGCTAAAAAAGTGGCAAAAGTGATGCCAACATTGGTAGATATGGATCAGTATGGTTTTCTGGAAGGGAGGCAAATATTTGACAACATTAACAGGACATGGATGATCCATAAGAAAGCAGAATATAAGAAAATGCCACTGTTGTGGGTCTTGATGCAGAGAAAGCATTTGGCAGAGTAAGCTGGGACTTCATGAGCAGGGCAATGGAAGCATTTGCATTCCCTGATAAAATTATATGGTTGATTAGGAAGGATATATGAGGGAACCAGAGGCAAAAATTAAAGTGTTTGTGGTCCACTCTGATAATTCCTGCTTGAGCAGAGGAACCAGACATGGGTGTCCTCTTTCCCCTTTGTTAATTACATTATATTTAGAACTCTTGGCGAAGAAAATAAAGGATTCAGAAATTCAAGGATATAGTTGGTATGGTAGTCAAGAAAAGCTGGATCTATTTGCAGATGATATTATTTTATAGCTGACAAAACTAGAAGAGGATAGAAAAGGACATCACAGCATTGTGGAACATTGTCAGAGGTTTCAGATCTTTTCCAGATACAAAATTAATGAAGCTAAAACAAAGGCAATATCGTCAATTATGTACCCACACATGAATTGGTTCAGCAATATCCATATTTATGGGGACGTGATAAAATGAGGTGTTTAGGAGTATGGATTAAAAATGATTCCAGTATGGCAGCTAAGGATATGTTGGAAGAGACTAAACAAAAGATAATACAAAAAATGGGAAATTGGAGTCTGTGTTGTATGGATATGGACAGTAAGATACAAACAGTTAAAATGTTTTAGTCTTATGCACAGGTCAGGCATATTTGTATCAACCAGAGGAGACGTTACCGATAGCAATTAACAAAGAGCTGAAGGAGTTTATCTGGGAGGGGAAGACGGCAAGAGTAAAGTGGGTTAAGATTCTTCCAATAGAACAAGGCAGATTAGGATTACCTGATTTGAAGGGGTATTTCAGAGCTACACAGTTACGTCTTCTGTATATAGCACAAGCAGAAACCTGTAATTCAAAGTATAAAGGGCTCATGATGAAGCAGTGGGGAGCTCAAGAAACAAGGAGAGACTGGGATTTTGGATGCAGATCTTTAAGAAGAATAACACTAATCATAAAGCAGCAGAAAGTATTTTAAGAAGTAAGCCAACAAGGGAATGGAGAAAGGAGATTTACTGATAGTGATGACTGCAATTAGGAATACAGACCATAGGCAAGAGGGGCTGGAATTTATTGGAGAAAACTGGCAAATGAATCAAGGTACTGGGAGTGAATAACGAGAGGGAAAGGTAATAGAATGGGAAGACACCAAGAATGTGTTTGGACTGATGGTTAGAGATTGCCTTTCATATCAAGGATTGATATCAGGGTACAGGCAAAGAGAAAGAAATGGAGGAGGGGGTCCTAAACGTAAGACCAGCACTAGTAGATGTTCTTCGTCTCACATTGCTGCAGTCATAACCTGTGGGTAGTCCGCTGTCCTCGGTCGGCCCGAATACCAAAGAGCTAGGCTGGCGTCGGTCATTGTCGCCTAGAGCTGACGTCAGTACGTAGTAGTACTTAAGCGCATGACCGACGCCATATCCTCAGTCTTTCTTGCCGCGTGGTCCGAAGCAGAAGCAGCGTTTGCAAGTGCCGTTCGGCGTCCTGAAATTTTCATTTATCGAGTTTCAGACCGAAGACCAAGTTGGGCTAAGTACCCGCTAGAAATTTTTGTCTTTTCTTGCCTCAGTTATCCGGATGTCAGAAAAAGTTAATAATTGTATTTCTTGTGGGAAACAGATACCTCATAGGGATTATCATTCTTTCTGTATTCCTTGTTTGGGGCCTGAGCACGACGTGGTCGGGTGTCGCTTTTGTGCTAGATTTAATAAGCGCACCATTAAACGAAGATTAGACTGTGCCAGGCTTGTTTTGGTAAACGGTGTAACTATAACATGCCGCCGGATCCTCCGACGCCCGCTACCGCTAAAAAGCGTAAGGATAAATCTTTAAGGTCTAAACCGGATGAGTCGTCCGTTGCGGACGCCGGTTCTACGGAGCCTCCGGTTGAATCTGTGGATCCTGCCGAGGGTTCGACTGAATCCCAGGGGGAACCTTTACTTTTACAGGAGTTGGCCTCTCAGGAGTTAGGCCAGGCTGAGGGTGCTTCTCAGGTGTCTGTAGTTCCAGCTTTACAAAAGGTTATTAGGCCTTCTACTTCAGTGGCTAAAGGCCATGCTAAGGCCAAACCTTTTCCTGTGGGCCCTGGTCATACTTCTAGCTCTCCAGCCCCTGTTCTAAAAAGCATATGTTGAAAATGGCAGAGGACTTGATTACTTTGATCAGGGGTTCTATGCCCCCCCCCCAGAGAAGAGGCCTAGGGTGGAGGCAGATTTAGAGGGAATGGATCATTCCTCTGACTACTCTGAATCCTCAGCTGAAGAAATTCAGGATTTCCCTTCTTATTCAGATTTGGATGCAGAGGACTCCTGTCCGTCTGCTTCTCCTCCAGAGGATTTTTCTTTTTCTAAGACTTTACATTCCATGAGGGAACATTTCAAGTGGGAAGGTCAAGATTTTTCAGATTCTCGGAAAAGGCTTAGGGAATTTTTGTTTCTGCCACAACATAGGCCCTTGGCTATTCCTCCTGTCTTAGATGTTGTTCAGGATGTTTTTTCTGAATCTTCCCTTAATCCTGATTCTTTGCCTCTGGCCCCTGTTAAGCCTAACAGGTATTACAGAGTTCCAGAAGCACATAAGTATTTGTGCAAGAGTCCTAGAGCTGATCCGGAAACTATTATTCAAGGTCCGAAGGGTGTTAGGGCTTCTGTGGCTAAGAATCCAGTTCCTTTGGATAAGGATTCTAGAGCGTTAGATAGGTGGGGGAAAAAAGTGTACACCTCCTCTACGTTAGCTATGAGGGCTTTGAATTGCCAATTTCATATGCTGAAGTATCAGAATTTTTGTTAGGCCAATTGAAATCTAAGGTGGATGCTTTATCTGAGGGTATAGAGTGTAAGGAGCTCCAGGAGTTGGTTCATGCATCAGATCAAGTTGGCAAACATTCTCTGCAGTGTGGTTTTGATGCTCTTCAGGCTTCATCCAGGGTGGCTGCTACAGGTTCAGTTCTTCGTAGACATGCCTAGCTGAAAGATCAAAATTTGTCAGAGCATGTTAAGGCTCGGATTTTGGATGCTCCTCTTCAATCTGAAGTACTTTTTGGCCCTCCTGTGGAATCAGTTTTGAAAAAGATGGAAGATAAGGCTAAGTCTATGCAGACGGTCAAGGATTTTATGCAGGTGCAGCCCCCTAAGTTTAGTAGGAATTGGCCTGCTAGAGGATGGTCTTATCCTTCTTCTGATTATCAGTCTAAGGGCAGGTCTAGACGTGGTAGAGGCAGGGCTCACGCTCAGGGTTCTTTCAGGCCTAGGACTTGGAGCTCTCCTGCACAGTCTTCTGGTGAGAGCAGGGGTCAGCCCTTTCGTAAGCAGACCCAATGACCTGTATCTTCCGCTGCCAGACCCTTCTTTACTGGCAGCTCCTCTAGGAGGAAAGTTGGGACTTTTCAAACAAAACTGGAATTTGGTCACCCAGGACCAATGGGTGTTGGATGTAATAAATCGAGGTTACAAGTTTTATTTTCATGCTTTTCCTCCTTTCAAAGGCATGCCGGATGTGCCTCCTCAGCAAAGGCTGGAGGCTCAGGAGTAAATTTCTCTGCTTTTGCAGATGGAGGCAATTCAGGTGGTCCCTCCGTCAGAAGTAGGCCTAGGATTTTATTCCCGTCTTTTCCTAGTGCCAAAGAAAGGAAACACTTGGAGGCCAATTCTGGATTTGTCCATTCTCAATACCTACCTAGACATTCCAAAGTTCAAGATGTTAACATTACAACAACTTCTGCCTATGCTAGGCAAAGATCACTGGATGGTAACCCTGGATCTCAAAGAGGCCTATCTTCACATCCCTATCAGGCCCAGTTGCAGGAGATTCCTGAGATTTCGGGCTGGTACTTCATTATCAGTTCTCTGCATTGCCCTTTGGTTTATCTACTGCCCAGGGTATTCACAAAAGTTCTGGCTCCTGTGATTGCTTTCTTCAGACAGAGAGGAATACAAATTTACCCTTATCTGGACGATTGCCTGATTCTGGCTCAAAACAAAGACATATTACTACAACATCTCAAGTATGTAATGGCAGTTTTAAGGTGCCTAGGGTATTCTGTGAACGAAATAAAGTCCAGTCTAGTACCCTCTCAGGACATGTGCTTTCTGGGTGTGAGACTGAATACAGCTTCTCAGATGGCATTTCTGACCCCGGACAAACAAAGAACTCTTCATCTTTACTTCCAGCAGTTATCAGTAATGTCCAGGCTGACTGCAAGGACAGTCCTTCAAGCCTTGGGGTTCATGGCATCTTGCATTCTAGTACTTCCCAATGCCAAACTGCATATGAGGAAGCTACAATGGTATCTCAAAAGTGTGTGGACTCAACACTGCCACGGTTTGGACACTGTCATTCGGATTATACCTTGCATCCAGAAGGAATTCTTGTGGTGGGCTCAGGAATGTCACCTAAACAAGGGACTCTCTGTGACCCGACCAGAGGCGAGTCAGATCCTAACGACAGATGCCTCGGACTTGGCTTGGGGAGCACACTTCAAAGGGAAATGGATACAAGACATGTGGCCTCCCAAACTACTACATTTGCATATCAACATGAAGGAGATGTTAGCAGTTCAATTTGCTTTGATGGCCTTCAAGGACCTGCTTCAGCCGGGACAGGTGTTGATTCAAACAGACAACACAACAGTCATGTGGTACATCAACAAGCAGGGGGGAACCCATTCCTACCCTCTTTGCAGGCAAGCAATGATTTTGTGGGAGACTGCTCTGAGTTTTCGAATCAATCTTCAAGCACGGTTTCTGCCAGGAGCTCAGAACTCCCTAGCAGATATATTGAGCAGGCAAATTGTGGATTCCCACGAGTGGAAACTGGATCCTCAGGTTTTCAAACAATTGACTATGGCTTGGGGAACTCCAGACATAGATCTGTTCGCTTCTCCACTGAATTTTCAACTTCCAAAATTTTGCACAAAGATGTTCCACCCAGATGCTTGGAAAGTGGATGCTCCATCTTTCAGTTGGAACAACCTTCACGTTTATGCTTTTCCTCCTCTGCCTCTTCTTCCCAGGGTACTCTTGAAAGTCAGGCAGGACAAGCCTTGCATGATTCTAATAGCACCAGATTGGCCACGTCAGCATTGGTATCCTCTGCTGAGGAGTTTAATCCAGGAGCCTCCTTGGCTTCTGCCACAGGTTCCTCATTTGTTGTCCCAGTCAAACAATCATTTTCTCAATGTTCAGGTGCAGTCCCTCCATCTGACAGCCTGGCGTATTCTGTGATGGAGCCGGTTGGGTCTCAGCTTCCTCAACAGGTTTTGAATGTCATTTTGGAAGCCAGGCGGCCTAGCACTAGAAAAGTTTATGCTGATAAATGGAAGAGATTTTTTCTTTGGAGCACTGCAAAGGGTTTTGATGTTTCAGTGCCTAATTTGAGTTTTGCACTACAGTATCTTACTGAATTATTGGACAAGGGTTTGTCATTCTCTTCTGTGAAGGTTCATGCTGCAGCCATTTCTGCTCACTATGCTTGTGACCCTCCTTTATTTTCTCATCCTTTGTTCAAACAATTTCTTAGAGGGGCAAAGAATATAAGACCCCCACGTAGAGCTCCTACTCCATCCTGGAATCTCAATTTTGTTTTGGAGAAACTTACTTTACCTCCTTTTGAACCTGCAGCTACGTCTGAACTGAAGTTTTTGTCCTGGAAGACTGCTTTTTTGTTGGCCATTACTTCTGCTAGGAGGGTATCTGAATTGCAGGCACTCATGGCAGTTGAACCCTTTTTGATATTTCATAAGGATAGAGTTTCCTTGCGGACTAACTCTACTTTTATGCCTAAAGTGGTTTCTGATGTGGCCTTGAACCAGTCTATTCATTTGCCTACTTTTTATGCTGATCCCCAAAATAAAGGGGAAAAAGTCTTTCATTCTTTGGATATCCACAGGCAGTTACGTTACTATTTGAACAGAACTAAGGAGTTCAGACAGACTCAACAGTTATTTGTTTCCTTTGCCTTGAATTCACAAGGGAAAGCTGTTTCAAAGCAGACTATTTCAAAGTGGATTGGTCATTGTATTGCTTTTTGTTATTCTCATCATGGGAAGGATGTTCCTGCTGGGATCAGACCTCATTCTACTAGGGCTACTGCCACTTCTACTGCTTTTCTAAGTGGTGTAGCTACTAAGGATATTTTGGAGGCAGCTACTTGGAGTTCAGTACACACTTTTACTAAGCATTACCATCTCCCTCTTTATTCCAAGTCCAGGGCTGGGTTTGCCACTGCAGTTTTGCAGGGCATGTTAGCAGCTCCTAATGCTTTGTAGTTTGCCAGCCTCCCTTTTCCTTTGCTTTGGGATTCTACCCACAGGTTATGACTGCAGCAATGTGAGACTAAGAACATAGTACAGTTTTGTACCTACCATAAATGTAGATGTTCGAGGATCCACATTGCTGCAGTCCAATTATCCCTCCCTCCTTCCCCTCTATAGTTGTGGTTGCTGGGGTTCTTTTTGGGGATACTCTTTTTTTCCACACTGATGGTTGTTGGGCTTTTACTACTTTAGTTTTGGCCTTCATTTTTAGGCCTTCTGACATCTGGGGCAAGAAAGACTGAGGATATGGCGTCGGTCATGCGCTTAAGTACTACTACGTACTGACGTCAGCTCTAGGCGACAAGGACCGACGCCAGCCTAGCTCTTTGGTATTCGGGTCGACCGAGGACAGCGGACTACCCACAGGTTATGACTGCAGCAATGTGGATCCTCGAACATCTACATTTATGGTAGGTACAAAACTGTACTTTTTTAGTAGAATCTGGAACATAAGCTGCCGTTAAAGGAATAACTAGTAGAGCATATAAAATATTGCATGAAAACTATAAGTATCAATTAGAGGAGGTTAGAAAGGATTGGGAAGAGAGTGGATAAACATGTTACAAGAAAAGAAAAAGGGATGTATTTATGTCTCTCAAATATGCAATACAGTCTAGAAGATTTAGGGTTTTTGCTTGGAAAATGTTTACATAGATATTTTTATACCCTTTGTAGATTCCAGAGAATTTTTCCTCAGGTTGACAGCAAATGTTGGAGGTGTGATGGGGAAGAAAGAAGTAATAGGGAACATATTTTCTGGGGGTATAATGGGTTGGCAGACTTTAAAGATTCCCTGCATACTACTCTGTGGGAGATACTTATTGGTGTAACTAGGGAAATGATTTCTGAGCTATGATACAGAATCCGAATTGCCTAGACAAGGCCTTGCTGAGTCTAATTATGGTGGCTGCCAGAAAAGCAATTACAAATCAAACTCCAAACCAGCTGTACTAGAAGTAGTGAATATAGGAACAGAGATAAAACAACTGGAATTGGGATCTTTAAAAAAGGGTAGAAGCAAATTACATAGGAAAAACATGGAAATTATGGGAACAATACATACAGGGGTTGATTGCGGTTTAAAAGAAACCAGGAGTTGAATGAACTATGTGATGTTTGCCTGACAGTGACTGGGTAGACTACAAATGATGTATAATCTTTGTAACTAGGATTACGTCAATATTTGAGATGTAAAATAATTGCCTGTGTCATAAGTGATAATTTAATAAAGATGTTTCTTGTTATAAAAGGAAAAAAAACAGGGCTTGAAGATGACTGGTCTGTTCCTGAGCAGCTGTCCCTTAACTTACACTGTAACAAATCATGGGTAATCAGGACTGAGACCCTTATTCTTTGAGTCTCTCTTTTCAGGCCCAAGATGAAGCTGCATGTTGTTCTTGCAGCAGGGTCATATCATAATGCCCAGAAACCCTGTAAATGTTTGAGTGATGGGAGGTTGGGTTTGGGAATATGGCCTAATGCCAGTGTTGAATCCAACACAGACCTCTGTTGCCCATGTGCTGATTTCCTTTCACGCACTTGGTATGTGATGAATGTAAGGCCATTTTATTTATTTATTCATTCATTTATTTATTTAATTTGCCTTTGTTTACCAGGCAAGTCCAACTTTGTGGAAAAGCCCTGTTAAGCAGGGGCCCAGGGAGAAAAGTTCCATACAACAGAATACAGAGTACAGTGACATAATCAAGTTTTCCAGTGTTTAAACATTGAGAGAAGATGACAGCTTCAAGATTATTTAAGTACAGCATTACCATCATGTATGAGGTCATGCTCAAACTCAGAGCTGGAGGAGCAGTACTTCCTTTCCCATCTTTGTGCTCGTATGAAGGACCTGAAGACCTTGGACTCCCTCCTTTGAAGATACCATGAAGCTTATGAGAACCAATATGGACGGGCCTTTGGACTTCATTCGTTCCCACCAGAAAAGTCTGAATGGCTATCTGCAGAAGAAGTTAAAAGGGCCCTGGTTCATTAAGGCAATAGAATTGTGTAACCGTACCATTCTGGCAGCCTTAGAAGCAGCACATTTCACTTAATTATTCCTCAGGAAGTAAGACACCATTAAAAAAGACCCTACCTGAATGGAGCAAGTACTTCACATGGCATTTTAGAGCCATCTTCTTTTGCTACTCTATCAACAGATGAGGCTAGATCATGGGGCTAGGTATAGCAAGAAAGTGTAATCCTTTACTAGTTTAAAGCTCTGTGCTCTCCCCTGTTTATTTCATCTGTTTAAATCCCAGTCCTCCTCTAGTGGATTAGAACATGGAAAATCTTGGTAGACCTAAGCCTTGGCTGAAGTAGGACCCGATTAAGATTTGCCTTCAGCTGTTAAAGTGGGCTTGTACATTACCCGTTGTAATATTGATTATGTTGATTTGGTAGCCAGCGCTACAGGAACAAGCATAGCACATAGCCTGTGATGGTCTTCTGTCAAGAAGGAGCTCAAACCTCAATTTCACCCCCTACTTATAAGAAAAGTGCTGGTCTTTGAAGCCTTCAAGACCTGGTGAATTACTTTATTAAATTATCACTTAAGGCACAGGCACACATTCATTAATAGAAAAGAAAACAAACCATACTAACATTTTTTTCATCTGCATAAATTATACACTACATATATGATTTATTTATTTACAGCAACTCTCATTTAATACAACATTACATAGAGTGCTCAATTCCTGCCTTGCCTTAAACCTCAGTCCTCCTCCAGAACATTATTTTGCATGTATTGTTCCCACAAATTCCATGTATGTCTATGTAATTTGCTTCTTCCCTTTTCTAAAGATCTCTTTTCCAGTTTGTATCTATTTTACAATATTTAGTACTTCAAATACAGTTGCTTTAGATTTTGATTTTCTTTCTATTGTAATTGCTTGTTAGCGGCCAGTAGAATTAAACTTAACAAGACCTTACTATGTCCAGGCAAGTCAGATTATGTGTCCCAGCTTAAAAGAATAATTTCCTTGGTTAGTCATTTGGTTCCCCAATATTTCAGACAGAGTATATTGTGCAGATTTTTTAAAATCTGCCAGCACATTACACTCCCAGAATGTATGCCCCCAGTTACCCCTTTCTTACCCATAGAACCTCCAACATTTCCTGTCTACCTGAGAAAAAATTTCTTAGTCTGCCTGGGATGTAAAAATACTTAAGCAAACACTTCCAAGCAAAACTCCTAAACCTGTCGGACCTTATTACATACTCGGGAGCTGTACATATGTCCTCTATTGTTTCCTTGTATATTACTTGCCAGTCTCTTTTCCCAGTCTTTTCCATCCTCTGATCGATACCCATAGTTATCATGCAATATTTTATATGCCCTACTAATTATCCCGTCTTAACTGTCAGCGTATAGATTCAACTAAAAGCTCTTATCAGAGCAGATCTTTTACTTAAACTTCCCTATCCCTTTCTCTTTTCCTGTACTATATCAGTCCCTGGTTGGGAAAGCAGTCTCTAACCTGTAGTGCATACTTTATCTTGGCCTCATCCCACTGTACTACCTTTCCCTCTTCCCTACATAGATATTTGCTTCTAATACCTTGATTACTTTTCCTGTTTTCAGCAGTAAATTCTAGCCGCCTCTTGCATATTTTCTGTACCCCTACTTGCAGTCATTCCTATTGGAAAAATTTCCTTTCTCCATTCCTGTGTTGCCTTAGTTCTTAGAATACTTTATGCAACTTTATGGATGTAATATGGTGGTTGTTATTCTCCTCAAGGATCTGCACCAAACATCCCACACTCTTTTTATATCTTGAACTCCACCCCCCTCCCAGCTTCAACATCATCCGTTTCCACTTTGAATTATAACCTTCTGCTTGTGTTATGTATGTGAGCCTTAACTGCATAGGTGTAAATTATCCCTTCAAATCAGGTAATCCTAAACCATGTTCTATTGGGAGGATCAGCTTTATCCCATTTAACTCTTGCGTGCTTTTTCTCTCAGGTAAATTCCTTCAACTCTAATAATTATTGATCTTAACTTTTCTGGTTGATAAAAGTATGCCTGGTCTGTATATAAAACTAAAAAGACTATAAGCATTTTCACAAGAGTCTTGCTATCCATATCCATAAACAAGATCTTCCAGTTTTTGTATTATCTTTGTTTAGTCTTTTCCACATCTTTAGGAGCCATAACAGATGTCTTTTTAATCCATACTCCTAAATACTTCATCTTATTGTGCCCCCATATGTATGGGTATTGCTGAACCAGTTCATGCGTGTGGGTACATGATTACAGCTTTAGCCTTTGTTTTATGTACGTTAATTTTATATCCTGAAGAGATTTGAAGCTGTCACAAAATGTTCTACAATACTGTAATGCTGTTTTCTGAATTTATCAAATACAAAATAATCTCATCTGAAATAAAGCCAATTTCGTGATTATCATACCAATTATATCCTTGAATTTCTAAGTCCCTTATTTTCTTTTCCAGTGGCTGTTTATATAAAGAAAATAAAAGTGAAAGAGGACACCACTGCCTGATTCCACTTTAATTCTTGCCTACAATTCTTCATATGTCCTCCTAATTTACCTTATAGTATTGGGGAATGCAAATGCTTCCATTGCTGTATTCATAAAATCCCAGCTAACTTTGTCTGATATTTTTTTTTTGCATCAATACTCCAACAAGAGTCGTGTTTCCGTAAATTCTGCTTCCCTCTGGATCATCTTTAATGTTGTCAAATGTTTGCCTCCCCTCCACAAAACCACATTCATTTATATCTGTCAATTTTAGCAACACCTTTGCCACTCTTGTAGCAGTTAGTATAGACTTAAGCACTTTAGTTTGGTGTAAAATTGACAAGAGTCTATACAGAATAGGATCTGATCGGTCTTTACCCATTATGGGTAATACAGCCACCACAGCTTTCATCCAAGATGCTAGTGTTCCCCTTTTTAAAACACTATTAATCAAAATATTCCAGATCTTTCATGTTATTCCTTCCTAACTTCCAGACTTCCACAGGAATACCATCTGTTTCTAGTAATTTCCCTAGTGACTGATTTATACACCATTTTTATCTCCTATCCTCCTATATCAGTTTTTATCTCCTCTCCTCCTATATCGGTTTTTATCTCATCTCCTATATTAGTTGTTGAGCATCATCTTCGTCTTGCATTGACAAAATTAGGTTTGCCATAAATATTTCCATTTATGCTCTTTTTTGGTTTCCACAGTTCTCTGCTTTATACAAATTTTCATAAAATGTCCGAAATTTCTGTAATACTGCTATAGGATCTGTGGTTATTTTTCTTGTCATAGGCTCCCTAAATCTGGCAACAACCCTTTCTACTTTCCCAGGGGCATAAATCCTTAACTAGTGTTTTCTATCAATATGGTGTGTGAGGAGGAGATGCTTTTATGGTTACTCCTTTTGTTTTTTGTTGTTATCAGAAATAGTTACTTAACAGCAGTCTTTCTAAACTCATGCATATCATTCAAATGCTCCCTTGTTTTCTGTTTAGCTGTCTGTGGTTGTTCCTCTTGTTCTGGTGAGATTCCCCTTATTTTCCAGTGCTTTGACTTTTGTCAGCCCCTCCCCCCACACCAAATAATTCCCTTTACTTCTTATCTATTTTGTTTTATTTCTTTCCTATTTTTCAACTCCATTTTCATCTTATCCCACTCGCTAGCGCTCCCTTTTAAAGAAATTTCTGTCTTCTCTTTTGACTATCGAATAATTTCCACTTCCCATTCCTTAAATTCCTCTCATTTTAACAGGTAGATGGAAAAGAGCCAGTGTCTCATTTTCACTTCATTACCCTGCATTTTTATCTTAGCTTTTATCAGTACGTGATCTGAAATAGTTGTTGGGAATATGTCAGTTTTCAATTAAATAAATGCACAAGCTGCTGTGAAATGTAAATTCTATCTGGTTTAGACCAGATAGTGTACTTTGGAGAATATATAAATTCTGCATTTGATCCTACTACTGAATTCCCATGCTTCATACCAAATATTTTCATAAATTTCTTCAGAAATTTACCCTCTTTTCGGTATATTTTTCCATCTATGTCCGTGTTATTTCAAATCAAGGTCCAGTTGCTATCTGTTAAGTAATATTTCCTGCTGAAAGCTGATAATTTCTTCCAAAACGTTCTTAAGCTCCTTAATAGCAGTTTTTGGTGGAATGTAAATACATGCCAGCATAATCCTCTTCCCATGCCAATAACCCCTTACTACTACAACTCTGTCATTATTGTCTTTTTTTCTCTTCTATTGGAGCATGCACTCAGTGTGCTCTATCACCTAAAAAGTCTCACTGTGGAACACCAACCCAATTGTGCTTTCATATCATTAATACAGTCTTTTTTTTTTCCAGTTTCTCTGGTACAGCAAAAAATCTCATTTATCTGAAGTAGTTTACTTCATTTGATCTTCACCCTGTGGGTACCGGATCCAAGCCTGCAAGTTCACTAGCATCTGCTCTGAGCTCCAAGCTCCTCCCCTTACCCATAATACACCTCCCCTACCTTCCAACCCCCAGATCTCATTTGCCGCGGCTTGCTAGAAGCATCTTGATCCTGAGCTCTGAGTTTGAGTTGGGTTATTTGATAAGTTAGCAGTTTTTTGATAGTTGATTGAGTGTTAGCTGTCAGTGTAGGTTCCCACTCTTCCTCCCCTCGCTGGTGCATCGTGTTTTAGGGTTTTTCTGTAGTTTTTAGTGTTAGTGTGTGTTGCTTCCCCTCCCCCCTCAGCATTCTGTGTGCCTTTGAGTGTGTGGTGAGTTGGTCTGAGTAGGAAATAGTTTGTTTTTCCTTTTCCTTCTCTTGTTTGTGTATGAATTACAGTTTTTTCTGTGAGAGACATGGCTGACCCCAAGCCGGGCTTTAAGAGGTGCACTGTGTATGGCCACAAATTGTCACCAGCCAATGGCCACACTCTTTGCGTATGTGCTTGGGTGTTGCCCATTTAAGTACAAATTGTACCATTTGCGTGGGTTTTAACCCGTGCGCTATCAAGGATAGATGGGCTAAGTTGGCCTTGAAAGGCCTTTTACCCACTACTGAGGCGGCTGCCTCTTCTACTGCTTCGGTCACAGCGGCTGTTGTGGCCGTCTCTCCTTCCTCTCTTGTCCTTCCTTCTCCTCCCTCCCAGGCGGGGACTCACCCTCCCGTTTCTAAGCCTGTGGAAGTGGAGTGCAGAAAAGGCAGAGAGAAGGAGAGAGAACACAGGTCTGAAAAACGTAAGAGGTCCCCGGACCATTCTACTTTTACTCCCGCCAAGAGTCAGTCTAGGATCTGTGACTCCCCTCTGTTCTGATCACCCAGATTTTCCCTGGAGCCAGAGGAGCCACAACCACCATCTAGGGGCTCGGTACCTCGACCCGCCAGGTTGGAGTCCATGGCCTCATCGAGGTCCACCCAAAGCCTTTCTAAAGTCGACATGGATAAAATGATGAGGTTCATTTGTACTCATATCCAGATGGGAGTCTTGCCAGCCCCCTCTCCCTCTGGAGGGAGGAGCTCGCTTCCTTGCTTCACGCCAGTTTCTCCTCCTCCGATCTGACCACCGGGTTTGGAGTACTTGGATCCAAGGATGGCCTTAATTAGAGGTACGGCGCCAAAGGTACCTGTCTCTTCGACGCCGGTAGCTGCCTAGAGCGTGTCGGATCCAACCAGTTCGGAGCTGAGTGGCTCTAAGAGCCAGAGCCTGGGTGTCGGATCCAAGGGAGCCGAACTTTTTCCATCGGCTCCGGCATTGTCAAGCCAAGTCCCCTCCCTCCTCCTCAGAGCTCCGTCCACTTTGGGCACGGCTCCGATTCTTGCGTCGGATATGGGGAGAGCGGTTTCCTTATTGGTGGCCCTGGAGGCTTGTTCTCCCTCGGCGTTCGACATGTTTGAAAGGATTCTCTCCACTGGATCGAGACCCTTGACTGTTTCCTCGGACTCCGCCCCGATTCCCTCGGCTTTGTCTACAAATCCCATCATTTTACCAGAGAGACAGCCTGTCTTCGAGGAGTCCCAGGCAGTTCCCCCTGAGGAACAAGTGGCTTGCAAGTTCCCCCCGAAGAGCCCCACTGGAAATGTGCCTGGCAGTCATATGTGTAAGAGGAGGCACTTGGACTCCCCCGAGTCCCTCACCGAGGACACTGATTTGGATGATGGGGAAGGTTCCCCCAGATCACCTCCCAAGGATGTCTCCTTTGGAGTGGAAATCCTACGCTAGCGGGAAGGTTGGTCCACCCCCAAACCTTCCTCCGAATTAGTGTTCCTGCAGGCTTTTGGCACAGGCCCATCTACTTCCTGGGTGTCCCCTCCTGCAGATCCCCTGGTGGACCTGGTCACCTCGTGGGCCTGGAAGGAGCCGGACACCATGGAACCAATCCCGAAATGCCCAGACAAAATTTTGAGCCCTCCCTCACATAGACCAGCGTGGAACAAAGCGGCCCTTGTAGACGCTATGGTGGTAGCAGCAGCCACCAAAAAGGAACTAGCCAAGGAGAGTTCTTCAGTTCATCCCCCTGACCGAGAGTCTAGGATGATGGACCACTTAGGGAAGCAGGTTTATGCGTCAGCAACCTTTTCCATCAGGGTGCTGAACTACGTGGCCCACATTACTAGACTACAGCGCGACCTGGTTAAGGAAATGGCTGAGTCTCCCCCTAAGTCCATGTCGCAGGAGGACAGAGACACGTTCTCCACAAGGATGGGCACTTTAAAAGTAGTTTCCAACACGTCCATGCGACTCCTTTCACATGCTACTGGAGGAGCAGCTAGGGCAGCTGGGTCCAGTGTGTCCATGAGG
Source organism: Protopterus annectens (assembly GCF_019279795.1). Taxonomy (NCBI): domain Eukaryota; kingdom Metazoa; phylum Chordata; order Ceratodontiformes; family Protopteridae; genus Protopterus; species Protopterus annectens. The sequence continues at coordinate 1,693,696,993 of NC_056735.1, forward strand.
CGCAACGCCTGGCTCAGATTATGTGAGTTCTCGGAACCTTTCAGGGTGTCCTTTGCCATTGCCCCTTATGACGACTCTACCCTTTTTAGTAAAACCATCAAAGAGACCTTGGTCCAGAGTGAGAAAGATGGGAAGACACCGTCTACCATCGGGATCCGCTTCTCGAACCCTCAAAGATCTTTTTCCCAGAATCAGAGAGGGCAAAAAAGATGTGGTTCCGGAAGTCTCAGTATTCCCGGGACACTCGGGGCTCTTCTTCCCCAAGAGGCAGAGGGGGACAGGATAGATGCCGGCCCAGAGGCAGAGGTGGTCCGAGGAATTTTGGTTCTTGAGAACCATTCTCGGACAGGCCCAGGCAGCAACCCTGAGGGGTTGCCCGACTGCTCTACTCTGGAGGCAGTCTGGGGTTGATTGTCATTGCACCTGGCGGCATGGGAATCCGTAACATCAGACTGCTGGGTGCTTCAGATTATATACAGGGGATACTCAATCCCTTTTCTGGTTCCTCCCAAACACCTCCCGGATGTACCACCCATGCAAAGGGAGGCAGTAGCACTGGAAGTTTCCAAGCTGCTAGAGAAACGAGCCATCAAATCCATCCCCCCAGATCAGTCTGGATCGGGCATCTACTCCAGGTTCTTTTTGGTGCCAAAGAAAATGGGGGACTTAAGGTCCATTCTGGACCTATCTACCCTGAACCTGTCTGTTGCCAAAGAAAAATTCCGGATAGTCACCTTACAGTCCACAATGCCATACCTGCAAGAGAGCGACTGGATGTGCTCGTTAGACCTCCAGGATGCCTACTATCACATAAAGATGCACAGAAGCTCCAGGAAGTTCCTCCACTTCCGGCTAGGAGTCAATCATTACCAGTTTCAAGCCCTACCCTTTGGTCTCACCACAGCCCCCTGGGTGTTCACCAAAGTGATGCCAGTAGTGGCAGCTCACCTGAGGCTTCAGGGAATTCAGGTCTACCCGTACGTGGACGATTGGCTCCTCACTGCTCCCACCAGGCATCTACTTTGTCAAACCAGGGATTATTTCCTAAAGCTTGCACTTCACTTGGGGATTACAATCAGCGCATCCAAATCTCTTCTGAATCCTGTCCAGGTGATGGACTACATTGGGGCACGGATAGACACACTACAGTGCAAAATCTTCCTGACCAAGGATAGAGTTCGAAACCTGAAGATGCATGTTTCCCTGATCTACCGTTCTCACCTTCCCTCAGCAGAATCCGTTTTGAGGGCCCTAGGTTCTATGGCAATGATCATAACGCTTCTTCCATGCACCCAATGCACCCAGTTACATGCGAGTACTACAGTGGACTCTAGCGGTGCAGTGGTCCCTGTTGGATCTTCCATTATCTTATCCAATACACCTCAGTCGAGTCTGCAGGTCGTCCCTTCTTTGGTGGATGTGCTGTCTGGAAATCCTGGAGGGACGACCTTTTGTTCCACCCCCTGTCCAAGCCACAGTGACCACGGATGCCTTCCAACTTTGGTGGGGGGGCATTGTTTGAGTAAGACAGTCCAAGGCCTGTGGTCCCCTGTTGAAACCAGTTTGCATATAAACATTCTGGAGATGAGGGCGGTCCTTTTGGCGTTGCAGGCCCATCATGCCTTTCTTCCTCTGGGAACCATTGCAGTTCAATTAGGCAACATGTCAGTGGTCTGGTATGTCAACAAACAGGGTGGGATCAGATCTTACCCCCTTTGTCACGAGGTCATGAGAGTTTGGGAATGGGAGATCTCCACCGGTCGCTTTCTGATAACGCACATTCCAGAACGGTCCAACATCCTAGCGGACAGGTTAAGTTGGACTATACTGATGCTATACGAGTGGTTTCTGAATCCTTCAGTAGCAGAGCAAATCTCTCTGGAGTGGGGTCAGCCTTGCTCTGATCTCTTTGCATCTCCTTCCAACGCAAAGTGCAGCAAGTTCTTCGCTCTGAGTCCCCAGCTAGGGGAGTCCCCCAGAGATGCTCTAGTCCATGCTTGGCCTCCCTGTCTTCTGTATGCTTACCCTCCAGTAACTGTTATTCCGAGGTTTCTGCAGAAAGCTTGTTGACTGGGGAGTAAAGTGATCCTCATTGCCCCATTTTGGCCTCGCCAGGTGTGGTTTCCCTTCCTTTGGTCTCATCTTCTGGCTCCATCTTGGATCCCATTCAGGATCGTATTTCACAACCCTCAGGGGTTCCTAATCTGAGCCTGGACAGTTTGAAACTCATGGCTTGACTGCTCCAGTTCCCCTAATTGCTGGATTATCCTCTTCAGTCAGGTCTATTCTGGTGGCAGCTCATAAGTCTTCCACCAGGAAGATTTACTGTAGCAAATGGAAATGTTTTTCCTTTTGGGCTTCTCAAAGGAGTTTAGACCCTTTCACGGCTCCTGTTCCTGCCATTCTTGATTTTTTAGCAAATATTTTTCAACAAGGAACAAGCTCTTCTACTATCAAAGTTAAACTAGCTGCCATCTCTCATTTTCACGTGGGTGAGAATTCTGCTTTTCTAGCCTCTTCCGGACTGTGTAAAGCCTTTATTAAAGGTACTTTCCTATTACGCCCCCCACCCCCCACCCCATCAAGGATCCTGTTCCTCCATGGGACCTTACTATGGTTCTTCAAGCTTTGGTCACTCCACCATTTGATCCTGCCGCAACCACAGATCTTAAGTTTTTGTCTTGGAAAACAGCGTTTCTAGTGGCTATCACCTCTTCTAAAAGGGTTTCAGAACTGCAAGCGTTATCTATTAAAGCTCCATACATGATTGTCAATAAGGACAGGGTTTCCCTTTGTACCAATCCATCCTTTCTTCCCAAAGTAGCATCACAAGTTAACATCAATCGACCATTAACTTAACTGTTTACTTTCCAAATTTTGCTAACAAAATGGAATACAGACTCCAGTTGTTGGATGTTCATAGACAGTTACAATTTTATTTACACAGGACTAGAACCTTTCGCAAATCTGATCAATTGGTTTTCTCCTTCTCTAAACCCTTTTTGGGTAAACCTGTCTCTAAGGTCGCTATCGCTAGGTGGATTTCCTTGTGCATCCTTCAAGTCTATAAGGATAAAGGTTTGTCTCCTTCGGGTCAGGTGAAAGCTCATTTGACTAGGTCAGTGGCTACTTCTGCGGCGTTTTGGTCAAGAGTCTCATTGGATATTTGTTCTGCAGCTACTTGGTCCTCATCTCATGCCTTTATTTCTCACTACAAATTGGATTTGATTTCTAGAAGGAGAGCATCCTTGTGTACCGCGGTGCTCCGGAATATCCTTCCATGAGGGCCACCCAGGAGTTTAGTAGTTGGGGGACTCTGTCCCACAGGTTGAAGATCAAATTAAGTAAATTACTTCAGATAAAGAAGTTATGTACTCGCCATAACGTTCCATCTGAGTAGTTCTACTTCGTTTGTCTTCAACCGTCCCTCCCTCCTTCCCATATGGACAGCCTGTTTGGCTGAAGTTTTAGGTGTGTATGGTGTTTTCTGCAGGTCGGGTTCTCAGTATAAGTGGCAGCAAACTCGATTTGGGGGTTGGAAGGTAGTGGAGGTGTATTATGGGTAAGGGGAGAAGCTTGGAGCAGATGCTAGTGAACTTGCCAGCTCGGATCTGATATGGATCCGGTACCCACAGGTTGAAGACAAATGAAGTAGAACTACTCGGATGGAATGTTATGGTGAGTACATAACTTCTTTTTTTCTGTGCACTCTGTCTTCTTTTCTTGAGCAGCTTCATACTCAACTAGCCTTTTCTTCATTTAAGCCTCTATTTTTTTGCAGTTTTATCAGCTCATCTGAATAGCTAGTTGAAGCTTCTTCTGTTTTTCCAGCTGTTTATTTCAGTTGATAGATTCCTTCAATGTTTCATTTATTTTAATCACCTCTGAATACATTTGATTTATTTTTTTTTTCATCTAAATTACTGGAAGCCATGTTGTGTACAAAAGCTGAAGCTTGTACTTTTTGCTGACCTTCTGCAAGATTCTTCCCAGCCAGTGTTTTTATCTTCATCTTTTCTGGTTGATTTTCTTCCAGGTTTCTAAAATGCGTCTTTTTTGCTACCATCTAGGCAGTGCACATATTAACCAATAATTGAAGTTTGCCCAAAAAGACAATTTCACTCACTCCCTTCTCTTAGTTTCTGTTTTCACACTGGGAAAGTTGAAATTAAGCTGTTTGTGCACCCATCTTGGAAGTCTTGGTGGATTACCTCTTAGAGAAAACACTTCCTTGTGGATGATCTTTAGTGTCCTTTTATATTTGCCTATTCCTCTTCTAGACTTAGCGAGTTCTAAAAGTGTGTCACATGGCTTTATCTCCTCCTGTCACAGTTGTCACCCAAAATGATGACTTGATTAACCCAAATTCTGCCATCCTGTGGTTTGGATGAGCTGTAGGGAAAGGTAATTGTCTGAGTTTGCCCTTATTTGGAGATCCTTCACCAAGGACCAGAAGGTCTAGAGAAAATTACAGTGGGCCATTTCTTAGAGGTTGTCAGTCCTCCACTGGAAAGACCAGTGCTGAGAGGTCAGGTGATCTTAGCAGAGGTTTTTGAAACAAACACAGGCTGTACTGTCCAGCGGCACTATAGAGGCTGTGCTCCATTTAGAATGGAATAAGAGCTTCAGCTTCTACTTTTTCCTGGCTCTGAACATGATGGATGGTTTCTTCCCATTCTGGACCTCATCAGTTTTAATCTGCAGGCACAGTGTTATATACTATTAGATTTAAAACTAATGAGCTGCATGGAGTGGTTTGCTTTTATATGGTATGCAGTCCCTCCAGAGAGTTCTCATTTGGAATGTAGATCGTATGGAAGTTGGATAGTATAGTTTCATAGGTAATTACTAGGCTAATGACCTCAGGAGTACTTTTTAAACATTGCCATGTTTTCAGAGGTGAGAATCAAACCCTTTACCTTGTGTCTGTAAGGCAAACACCTTAATCATTATATCAACCACAAATCCATACATACTCTACTTCATTGTGTTATGTACAGACATCTAATATGACATGGTTTTAGATTGTGTGAAACATATTCTAGAACTTTAGAAATATGTTTTTAAAATTGAAGAAGTATGATTCTGTCAAGAATGTTTGTTAGGAATTGGAGTAGTGTAATTCTCTGTGTATATATTGTTCACCTGCATCTTCCTAGAATAGTTTCAGTAGCATTAAATTTGCCAGAAAACTGTAAGCTGTGGTTCCAGTAATTAGCTTTATTTCTCACTACTAGTAGATTATCTGAAAAGTTTATAGGGGTACAGTATGCTGCATTCTTTAAAGTGCAGTACCTTGTTAAAAATTATCTTTAAACTATTGGAATTAGAAAATGCTGGAGAGTGATCTTTGCGGACATTGCTAGCCTATTTTGGCTACTGGAACAGGTTAAAAACTGTTGACAGGTGAATGCAAAAATGTGACGTACAGCCTTTTTTATCAACTAGTAGCACTTAAGTTAGCTTGTTCAGATGTCTTGGTTGTATGGCATGTAAGACCCTAGACATGGTAATCAGAACTCTTACTGTAATAGCAAAGGGTGCATCTTTTCAAAATCAGTCATTGAACCACAGAGACGACCTAAAATATTGCAGATAACAGGGCCACACTTAGCAATGATGTCCTGAATGACTGTGCTGGTTGATTCACTATCTTGGGAGCAAGACTCGTGTAAGTAAAACCTGATGTGTCAGTGATTCATATTTTATAAAAGTGACACTGACTTAAAGCTGAACAGTAACTGAAGTGGATGAAGAGTTTAGTTGTCATAAAGACACAATTAGAAACAACAGAATGAATATGTAGTATTTGGTCATGGTTATGAGGAAGGAGAGGATTTGCATTTGAAGTAATCAGCATTTGTAAAGAGAAGTAGCAAAGAAGCAAACTTTAGAATGCCATATGCCGCGAGATTTATTTATGGGATCACCTCTGCAGTCATATTCCTGATCTACAGGATTTTTTGAAGAAACACATACATTTCAGTCTGACTTCCAGAGGTTTTGCAAATTTTTTTTCCCCAAGGGTATAAATCCGTCTTAAATAGTGTCTTTTGACATATGGTATGTAAGGAGGAGACACTTGTACGGTTACTCCTTTTGCTTTTTGTTGCAAAGAAGCAGCTGTCTTCTGGATCCCTTTGTGGTGACTTCAGAAAATGAGAAGTACATAGTTTGGGAACTTTAATTGGCTCTAAAATACTGCTAATGGTGTGGCTGCCTGTGTGTTATTATAGGATTTAATTGTAGTGGATTCTTGGAAGCTGGCCTTTCAAGTATTTCTAGGTTTCATGACATTTAAGAAAAAGCATTTGAACAGATATGCATACTAAAGGTATATTCCTCTAATTCTGCAAAAGAGTATAGAAGGGCAAATGCTCGCAAACTGCAAGAACCAAATAACAAACCAGCTAGCATTGAAGGAAGGCTTGATAACACTCAAGTTGAAAGTTAAGCGAATTCAGGAACATATTCCTGAATTTGTTTAATAAAGCATGCTTTCAACTTGAGTGTTGTCGTCAAGCCTTCCTTCAGTGCTAGCTGGTTTATTTAATCCTCCAAAAGACTCATATACACATTCTTTTTTTTCCATTTGGGGAAGGACACCATTTTCCTGCTGTGAAAGCTGAGCTATTTTTCATAAAAAAAATATATTCTGGCTAGTAGGGCCTAAAACCTTATGGCGTACGTAGGTTAGACGAAGCCTTGAAGCCTTGTTCAGACCAGGTAAGCCTTCTGCCTTTAGCCTCCTTCTGAGAAAAAAATGGAGCTGCCTCAGATTATTTGCAATTAACGATTCCTGGGGCAGAGAGCATGAGATATTAGAGACCAGTCAACGTGTCAGTCCTACAGAGGTCTGCTGTTGTCTGTACCGGAGACATCTTGCTTAGTATTCACCCAGTCCTTTGTCTGCTGTGGATTCCCTATCTGTCCTGAATCCTCCAGCAGCAGATACTGAGATGCAGACATGGGTTGCTGCAGGCTTTTAGGCTTTCAGGGGGAGTTAAGGTGCTTGGTTTAGATGCTGGTTTCCTGCCACCTGTGAGGGACATTGACTCCTCTAGTATTTTGGCTACTCCATCTAAATTGAGAATGTTGCCAGATACTTTAACAATATTTGTGATAGTAAGGCCTGTTTGAAAAAAAATTCCTGATGTTGAGTTACTGAGACTTTCCTTCCTGTCTGTAGGGTAGGACCAGTACCTAAGACCCAGATAAGCCCCACCATTGCAGTGCCTGTAGATTATAGCAAGTTTGCATATAGGTATGTCATGGCCTAACAGTGGGTTAACTCCTGTTCCATACAACTCTGTCAGGGATACTACCTTCCAATTGCAAGAAAGGAATCTCTGTTAACAAGCCTGAGAGCAGTAAATTGCTAGGCCCATATTGTAAAATACCAAGGAGAGATCCTCAGGTAAGTTAAGGTATAATTCAGATGTTTCAGATGAGAGTGTAAAACGTAAGGTAAGCATGCTCACCCAGATCACTTTTAGGATTGGCTAACATGATATTAAGTGTTGCCATAATGCTGCAGTTGCCTACAGCAGACAGCCACCACCAGGACAGTATTGAGAAGGCATGTCATGCTACGTATGCAGTTTCTGCTGGAGAATGCATAAAGTTGTTAGGCACACCAAAGGCATATATCTGCTTTTTGGGCACTCTGTCAAAGAGGAAGCTAAGTATAAAATGATGGAGTCAGAGAAACAGCTTTTTCAACCAGCTATCCTCAAGTACAAGATAAATTACCAAACAAAGTAGAACATGTTCTATAGAAAATGGAGCAAAAGAAAAGTGAAAGCATTTGTGAAAGAAAAACATGATATGCAAGCAGAGGAAGAGTGAGTGACAAGATGATGGAAAATCATCTCCTCCCATTCAAGAGCACCTGCTAATTATGTCCCTAACCCCACTTAGTGTTACAGTGTTACTAAGAGTCTCTTAAACTAATACAAATTCAAGAAGAGACCATTTCCATTCTGGATTAGTCATAAAGCCTTTGTCACCAAATAAAATCTCAACCTAGCTTTAAACCGACTCAAGTGCCCAGACTTCATTATTTGCAATGGGTACTGTATTCCAAAGGCTAGTGGTTTTCTTTTAAATAAATGTTTTTTTGTGCCACCAAAGTAACTGTCTGTAACAATAAATCAGTGATTACTTCTTTCACTAACACTGTGAGAGGAAAAACTTACTCCAGGTCTAGTCTGTTGAGTAAAATCTTGAAAACGTATATAAGCCCATATCAAATCAACCATACGTGAAAAATAAATTAAATTGAATGCAATTTCAAGATTCTTAACCTTGCCTCATAGTTGAGTTCCCAGAGGGCAGTTTGTATAGGACTGTTGAATTCTCTCAAGCTTGTTGAAGTATGGACCATGCAGACTTGTACTGGACCTCCAGGTTACAAACCAAATCTTTGTTTCCTTCAGGTCAGAAAGACTGGGTAGACTGACCTGTAAGCAAATCTTTTCCAAATGGTTTGCTAAGTTGTTTTATTTATGATTCCAGCAGTAGGTCACTAGAGGAATTGTTCAAGATGCAGCCTTCTGCAGAAGTGGCCATATCAGTTGCATTTTTCATAAACATTTTCATGTCCGAGGATCTGTAAAACAGCCATTTGGACTTTCAGCCATACCTTTCCTATGCACTACAAGCTGGCATCCAAACCAAAAGCGGGGCAAATTTTGTCTCTACCATCCTGTAGGGCATGCTTTAGCCTCCATCCAAGCACATTCCTTTCATTGATTTAATATTCTCCTGTGGATAAGGAATAGTACTGCAGTGGTTATATGTACAAATGAACATAGTACAGTGTGACCAACTCATCATAATGTTAAATTTTCAAGTAAGAAATCACTACAGTGTAAGCTGTTTCCCAAATTCCCCCCATGTCATCTCACTTGATTGCAGTCTATACCTCAGGAACTGAGGTTCTAGGGTGTTTTACTTTAGCATGCCTTTCATTCCTCAACTAAGAGGCAGGTTATTACTGCCCTAACCTTACATAAAAAAAAGAATCAGGATGCTAGAGCAAAGGTCCACATGGGCTTTACGATCTGAGGACCAAGGGATTGGCACAGCTGTAATGAAGGTACACTTCAGAATGCATTTCTGGCACAAAGAACTGAGTAACTGGCCAAAACATCTTGTCTGTCTAAACCATACCTTGATTTGATGTCAGATACAGAGGGCTATATTTGTGGGAGGTATCTGCAAGATCTGTGGAAGTCAAACCAGAAGATTTGCTGTCCATTTTTGACAAATCCCAAGCCTAAGGAATATTCTTGCAGTAGTGATCTCTTCTACTGGGTATCCATCTTGGGCAAATACCATCCATAGGAATGATGTTGCAGTAGTGATCTCTCTATCTCAACATCTACAGTTATGTTGAGTTCCTCAAACAGCTATACTTTTTTTCAGTACTAGATGCAAACCAAGGTTTTGGCAGATAAATCTTGATGACCAAAGCTCAGAATTGTGTGCATTTAATAAGTCATTAGGGAGGTATATATTCCTTTGTCTTAGTGTTTCATCAGTATTAGAGGTGTATTGAGCTCTGTTGCCCAGATATTTGAAAGTTTGGAAAATGTTGTAAACATAATTAATGATCTGCTAGTGTGGAGTCAGACATGACAAGAGGAGTTGCAGAAGCAGTTGTTGAGTATGGTAATACAACATAATTTCAGGTTGAATAATGTCAAATGCAAAATGAGAATAACTCTGAAATATATTGATTAAATTCTAACAACATATTGTCTGAAACCTGATCCAGCAGAAATCTGAACAGTTGTGCAAATGCCAAGGCTAGAAGACAAGTAGGTGTTACAGAGTTATCGAGGAATTATGCAGTATTTTGTGTCTTTAAGGAAGGTATTATTGCTAGATGTGACATGGAATGTAGTTGTGAATGCGAGAGTTTTGAAATGCACAATAAACATCAGATATGCTCCAACATTAAAATGCTGTAATGTGAACAATTGCGAGTAATCAAGTTATGTCGCAAATGGATGTCAGAATGGTATTGGTGCTTTGACCATACCAGAGAAAAGCTAAGATGTGCAAGAGATGCTGGTACAGAAAACAAACCATTAGCAGCAGTGAATGGTTGTGAGAAATTCCATGAATATGTGTATGGTGAAGTTTCATAAAGCCCTTGCAGAGCATATTCAGAAATTCTTCATTCAGTGTACTTCCAATTTTGCAGAAGGTGTTACTTAATCCACAGGTACAGAGTCTGAAAGTAGAGTACAGACGAGGCAAAGAGCAGTTCAAAGCAGATATGTTGAGCAAAACATATTTACCAGAGAATCATGAAGATTTAATACAAAAAAAATACATTTTCTTTAATGTTTGTGTTACCAGTGCTGAAGAGAGAGAATTTTAAAGGTGCACTAATACTGATGTAGAAATACAGTTTTTGAAGTACCGTAAATTGAAAAGATGATCTTCGCAAAAAATCATTAAGAAAATAAATTATTTTGCTTTTCATTCAGGGAAGTTTTGAATACTTTGTTTAGGGCCGATAAAATAATTCATAAAGAAAAAAAAAAACTGAGAGGCTGTGTGCAGAGCAGTAGCTAGGTAATCTGGTACCCTGGGCAGGCATTACAGAGTTCATAGGTTGGTAGTAGGCTATCGGCCCTAGGGCCTATACAAGCCTAGCCATAACAATTCCATGGATATTTCTTCCCACAATATTTACTTCCCTGCATCAAAGTTGAGGATAAAGTTGAGGATCAAAGGGGGGAGGGTATTCCAAAGATGAAAAAGGTCTTCTGTACCGTAACTGCAGCAAGCTGTAACAAACAGCCATTAACTGGCATGCAGTGAGCTTCAGCTGCAAACATGGATGCAGTATTAGCAGCCATTTATGAAGCTTCAAAATCCTTGAAACTTCAACAATTAATACTGGTACTGCATTTGCACACCATTGGCATATGATTGCCATTTGCATCCCCTAACAGCTTGTGACCGGGACAGCCATCCACCTTCAGTCTCCTAAGTTCCATTCTTGGCTACATGGATTATATTTGGGAATAGTAAAAACATAAAGAACCCAGATTGTCAGTTCAGAACAAGTTGTGCTTTTTGCTTTGCATACCATTATAAAAAAAAAAAACTGAAGAAGAAATGCTGTAATTACCCAGTTTTAGTTGCTCATGGGGCAGAATGGGTTTAGATTTGTTCCATTTCAGAGATGCTGTGTGTTTCATGTGTGGATTCATATACCATAATCGCTGCAACAGTCAAATTTGCAGACAGAACATGTACAGGTATGATCAATGCAATAGTCTATATTCTAAAAGTAGAGGGTACCTGATGTTGTATCTAATGATGATCTGCAGTACAAGTTAGATTTTATTAATGAGTGGAATTCAGACTAAGTGTCCTGTTCATAGTCCATTGGACAAGTGGAAAGAACTAACCAGTTGGTGAAGAAGCTGATAAAAAATCTGTTTACAAAATTATGGGGTTTGCCATTTTAGAATGTAGGGATACTTCATTGCAGGGGCTCAGTTTCTCACCATCTCAGCTGTTAATGAACAGAAAATTTAAAGCAGATTGCCTTTTCATCTGCATTACTGATCAATGAAAATCAGCAGAAAGTAAAAGACATTCTGGGAGGAAATTAGCTGAGACAGAAATATTGTGGTCATAGAAGTTATAGTAGCTTACCACATTTAGAGTCTGATGATAAAGTATGAATACAGAAGCCATGGGAAGGTCCACAGTCTGAGGCTAAAATAGTTGATAAAGCAAACCAAATTCATGCAGAGTTTGTGCGAAAGATGGTAAGCTGTAAGAAGTTATAGCCATTCGTACAAAATAAATGTCAAAATGTAAGTTCCAGAATAACGGTGACTAGAATTCTTGCAATTACTCCTGCTGTAAGAAAACAGAAACTGTGAATACCATGTTGAGTAAAGGTTGCAGAGCGAGACTTCTGAAGTCATGCTTCCAAGTAAAGCTGTAGTACCAAAAAATAAACTGTCCCAGCTCGAAAAACAGATGTCCAGTGTAAATAGTCCCATTACATTTTCAGAAGTGGAAGAATATTGAAGAAACCAGACAGACATATATAGTTTGTTTGAAGTTAAAAGTGATTTGTGGGAATGAAAGACTTCATTTAATTGACCCAAATAAGCTGCTGGATAGAGTTCTTTTATATGTCATCTGTCTGTAAGAATGTGTAAAATTTGATTTTGATGTAAATAACCCATGGTGTGCTTAGTATAACAAATACATTAACTGCAGTGTAATGCAAGTTACGTCAAAACAGCCCCATGATTTGCTTAGTGTAGTCTTAAGATTTATTTCAAAAATGTTCAACATAATATAATACACCCTGCCTCATAAGTATGCGTCTTCTGACTTAAAAAATCATGTATTGATATGTAGCTTTAAATGTAATGGATTTGGAAGAGTGATTTGCATGCTACATGGTGCAGTTCTTGAAGAGTTCTCAGATTGTAGACCTCACAGATGTTAGACTATATTTGGTGTGTCTTTGTCATTTATTAAGTCTTCTGATATGACATCCAGCATGTGTAGTTGTGGATAGCAGTGCTCCAGGGTGACCAACCCCTATTGTTACAGGACTGTTGGATATTATCACTAGACTCAGTTGATGCCTTTTGGTATGTTCGAGCTCATAAAAGAGGTTCCTTTGATCTGATCTTGCATACCAAGTTTTTGACTGGAGTGGCAGAAGCTTTGCAGAAAAAGGACCTCCATGTATTCATTTTCCTAGCTTGAATGTCTAGCTCCATATAAACCCATCCAGAGATTCCCTGGTAGCATTCCTCCTGTCGACAGTGGTTGCTGTCCCTGAATGTGATTTAACGTAGGGTAAATCTGTTCTGATCCTTGCTCTGAGGATTGCTTTCAAAGGTACAGAGCTGGGCAGTCTCCATTGCCTGTCATTGCTGCCCCTAGGAAGAGCTGAGGAAGTCGTAGTTTTGACAACTGGGAAAAGATATAGCACAGGGACCAGCCAATGACTGAGCATTACTGCATCTTTTGAGCTGCTGTGATCTTCATGGTGCCATATGCATGCCTGACCAAGCAAGTGGTGAAGTGGATTGTGTCTGAGTGGTTGTAGAGGCATCTTGTCCTTATAGATGTTTCCCTGGTGTCAGATGCCTTTTGCCTGGCCCTGGAGTAAAGATTATCCTTTACCACCTTATTAAAGGCTCTCTTTCCTCCAGCCATACCTGTTGCAGATCCTGACACTAGATATTGCCTCAGTGTAATGTTGAGCACACCTTGGCTGTTACACACTTCACACAGTTCATTGGTCAGTGCCCTTGGGAGATGAGACTCCATATCTGCCAGCTGAAGTTTTGAAGTCTTTCTGACCCTGAAGACCTTGGCGACCAAGGTTTTTTTTATTTGATAAGAAAACCAGTCTTTTATGTGTTGTATAAATGAACAAACCTGGTGTACACCATCATACCCCCCTATGAAGTAAGATGATGCATGTCTTGAAACAAATCAGATAGTCTCACAAGCTTACATCTTAGAGGAAGTGAAATGAGCTGTTGGGACTCCCTGAGTCTCTCCTGGAACTGCATACTGTGCTGTCCCAGGTCTTCTAAAAGCGGTGCTGTTTGGACATTGATCTGTCACCCTGATTGAATGAGGTCCATTTGTTGTGCTTAGTGCAGCAGGGCAAAATCGAAGGTAGTGAATGGGTGCTTTTTCCAATCCATGGCTCTAGAAATTTCAGTATGCCTTCCTTCCATTTCTGCTGATGCAGTACTTCATTGCAGAGTCCAAAGAGGAAGGATTAAGATTCTCATCAGAAGGATATGTATGAGTGCTTGTTTCATAAGTGGTTTCTCACACTAGGTAGTCTGTGACAGAAGGGTGGAGGAGGAGTTACAAGGTGATGGAAATGTGGAAGGCAGTGTGCTGCGTTAAGGTACAGAATTTGGAGAGTTGACTAGAGAAGATTTGATCACAAGTTTGTGGGCATGATATAATGGTAGATTCTTCCCATCACCAAAACGTTTTATTTTATTTATTTATCCTTTGTTGACCAGGTTAGTCCCACTAAGCTAATGACCTTTTTTCAGCAGAGACCTGGGTGGTATTTATGCTACATAGAGGAAATTTAGCATGGACATTGGGAAACTTTCCCTTCTCGCTATGTGATCTCTTGCATGCACTTTAGCTACCACTAACTTAAGCAGGTGGGACCTTAGTTTAAAGTTTATCTTCTCATCTGCAAGGAGAACACAATCAAGTGCAGAACTCCCCTAATGCTGCACAGCAGTGTTAGCAATCCAATCACCTGGAGTGGAAATACAGCCCACAATTTTCTGGTCTTCAAGTACCAAAGACAAGCATGCTACATGTTGCACATTTGTTGACTTTGAAAATATTTTCCTTTGTGGGTTCACTGTAGCTTCTTGCCTGCATTTGTGTTGTCTGTGGTGATGGTAGAACACTAGGTGGGCCAACCTTCCCAATTTTTACCTAAATAAACTGGACTTGTAGGGACTGGGCATCCTTGTATTATTTTGCTGTATGAATTAGTTATTTGATAACCATCCTCTTGTTTTATACTTACTTCTGAGCCTCTGTGTGTGGTTACTTGTTTTATTAATTTCTCTAGAAATGCTTGTTTTAGCACTGTTTCCAGAAATTCCCAACTTGTACATCACTTGACGCTTTCCCACTTACCTTAATCTCACATATTTTCTGCGTCTCAGCATTCTGTAAATGAGACTTTTGTCAACTATATTGTTCCAAAAAACAGCAATTTCATCTATAGGTTCTTTCTCGTGTAACAAATAAATCAATAGATCATCTTCCAAACTGCTTATTAGCAAAATGACCCACCTGGATGTCAGAATTACTCTAGTTGTCCAAATCACATTCCTTGTGTTGTACGGTGCTAGCATATGCACATTCAACAAAAATGAAGGTTACCCCCAAAAAAGGGGCACAGAAAACTACAAAATAAAAACTCCACGGCCACTGCACACCAGTTGCCAATGGATCCAATAGTGTCCAGGATGGAAGAAAAATAATCAAAGCCAAGACGTAGAAGTAATCCAAAAACACGAAATAACATTTTAAATGTTTTTAGGTATTTTCTGTTTTTTTAACATGAGTTAATGGAATGTTCATTAACTAATTGATAGCAAAGGCTCATTGGTTGTTTGTTTATGTTAATTGTTAATTGCTTACAGATTCTAGTATATAATTGAGGGATGTTGTAATGGTTATTTGACTCTGATGATGCCTTGTAAGGTGAAAGCGCTAAGTCTGTCATTAAATATTTCGTGTTTTTGGATTACTTCTACGTCTTGGCTTTGATTATTTTTCTTCCATCCTGGACACTATTGGATCCGTTGGCAACTGGTGTGCAGTGGCCGTGGAGTTTTTAATATGCACATTCAACACCTATTTTGCATAGCCCTTCTCCTCTGCTATGATTGTTTTAAAGCAGTACTGCTCCACCGCTCAAAAAGAACAGAGGAATTGCCATGGTGGTCTGGTGAAAGTACCACCTAGACTCTCCCTCGAAAGCAGGCAGCAAGTCTAGTGGAACTAATCTGGTCAGCAGACTGTAAAATTAAAAATAAAAATAAAATAAAAGGTAAGTATTTTGAAGCTGACATGGAACTCTTTTTTTGTCTCTGAAGTTGACATAGACAAAATTGTGTATATTATGAATGAGTCTTTATATAGTGATATATTTTTGTTCTGCATCATGCTTTTAATAGTGTAATGACACTTCATTAAATTTTTTAATCAGTTTTCTTTTCTGCATTGCTCAGTTTTGATGTTTTTTTTCCTTTAGGCTGAGAGAATAATGGAAGCAGTTGAGCTTTACAGAGACGAGACCAAGAAACTAGAAGAACATAAAGCAGCTTGTGAGATGGCTGAGAAGGAGGTAATAACACATTTTTTATGTTGAGTCAGCAGAAATGCTTATAGTGTGACATTTCTGTGTGTGTCTGTGTATGTGTATATATATATATATATATATATATATATATATATATATATATATATATATATATATATAAAATATGTATGTGTGTGTCTGAGAGAGAAGATAAACCCAGATATTAGTTGCTATAAGGGGATTTGCATAACTGGAAAATAACCATATCACAGAATCTATAGCATGATCTTTACAACTGAGTCTACTGACTAGTTGCTGTTGTTTTCATTGAGAAATCACATGAACTTAATTTTTAGTGATCCCGTACTTAGTAATATGTGTGTGTGCGTGTTGCTGCCCATAGTTATTTGCATGTGTTCTTCCTTTCCATATCATACTGTACCTGTTGAGAACACATTGGCTTAACATTCTCAGAACTGTGAAAGCATACCCAGTCAGAGTGCACATGTTGTGTAAGTAGCATAATGTTATGTGAAATTAAAAAAAATATTAAGCAGTTCTTGTCAGAGGTGTGGGCTTGCCCTCCCTTATCAGGTAACATAACACAAGTATATATAATGATTGAGTATTCAGTAAGTCATAATGGGTCTTTATTGATTATCTAATAAAGCTGAGGTAAGCTACAGTTTTCATTTCTGTATGTAATCCTTTTTGTTTTCTTCTCATTCATTCTTATTTGAACAGTCATGTGTGTCTTTGTTTTTTTGGTCATACTTGTGACGCCCCATCACTGGCCCTGCAATCAAGGAGCCTCAATCCTCACCACTGGCAACAGTGGGGGACTTGTACATTAGGATGGTGACAAGTACACACACAGTAAACTGCAATTTCCCTTAAGTGCACATAGAGACCACAGTCAGTCTGGGGCTGGTTTCTTCCTCTTTCTCCAGATACCCAATAAGATTCATAACTGGCACAGCTATAGAGTTGAGGTCCCAGCTGCGTGGCCAAGCCAAGACCTCTAGCACCCTGTCTGTCCAACCAGTGTTTCATGTCCCTGCCCAAATAGCTCACACACACACACACACACACACACACACACACACACACACACACACACACACACACACACAGACACACACACACACACTTTTTGAGATTTGATTTGTACACACACACACAGCTGAGAAAGGCTGGCACAGGTTTATTAGCTATGCCCCCTTCTGCCCAGACTGTAAGGTAGCTTCCACTGCCATCAGCTAGTTCTTATCAGCTACTTTAAGGCTCTTAGCAAAGGGTGTCCAATATTGCAGTGTAATGTTATTAATCCAAATGTTATTTTGACCAAGAGCATGTCTATTAGGAGTGGCCTGCACAGTGTCACCAAATAGATATGCAAGTACTCTAAGAGCTTAAATATCTCTAGACAGACCAGCCACAATTGAAAGGTTTATATATATTTAATAATAAATAATAAAAGAACAACACAATATTAAATATGTATTCACAATGACTTCAGAGTTCAAAGTCACAGGAAATGTTTAAAATAACATTGCAGGACAGTCTCTGATAAATACAGAAAATATCTAAACTGATCTTTACTATATTCCTTACTGAATATAAAATAAATTACTGGACCCTAGTTAACTTACTTAGCAACAAGGCAAGACAGATGTGGTGAGTGGATGTTTCCAGCTGATGCTGCCAGGTCAAAGACAAAATACAAAATGCACAGTCTCTCCCTCAGAGAATTCTTAAATTAATATCCAATATTACTGCTGGGTTTCTGGCAGCATGGCATCACTTTTTGTCATCTGAGTTCAGTTCCCAAGCTCAAAAACACCACTGAGGTAGCATTTAGCATCTACCTGTGAAACTATATAAACAAAGGCTTTCCCTCAGATGTTTGCAGATCCTGGAAGTCCTAAAACAATAAAACACTTCTACATCTCAAGCCTAGTAATTGTCTCTCTTTCAAGGTAACACAGAGAGTCCCCTAGTGTAGACATTTTGTCTCCTGTTGACTGAAACTGAAAGATGACATCTCTTGTTTATGGCCCAGCATTAAAGTACTTCAATCTCAACTATTATTACATTTTGCAAGTTAATCTCCTGTGTTTCAGCCTCCCCTGTTAAACAGTTACAATAGTGTATAAAATATATCTTCGGCGAACATGTCTATACAGTATGACATACAGTTCTAACACATTTGTAACACAGGCATATGAATCATGTTGATATTCACAAATGACACAGCCACTTACAAAATTCCAGATAGCTGGGCTGGCAGTATCTCCTTTTGTTACATTTCTATATAAATCATATTAATGTTCACAAATGTCATATAATTATGTACAAAATTCCAGATAGCTGGGCTGGCAGTATTTCATTTTGTGACATTTCTCCTACCCCCAAAAACTCAGCTAGTTTTTCAAGTGACCCTTGAGAAACAGTGCTTGAGAGGGTTGCCCATCTGGGAATTCACTACCCCATACCCTCTCTTGAGATTCCAGCTGCCTTGGCATTGCTGACCCCAGTACAGTCCTGTCATATGCCTGCAACCCTAAGCTCCACCATAGTAGTTTGGGATTTGGCTGGCTGGCTCCCTGTAGCCATAAATGCCCCTTTGCAATACTTAGCACCAAGACCTCCCTATCATGGTAAGGTTTCATCATGTTAACATGATACAGTTTGTGCCCCTGCCTCCTGCCTAGCAGTTCTACCATGTAGTTAACATCACTGACCTTTCTTACCACCTTGAAGGGTATCTCCCAAGCTGCCTGCAGCTTGTTGTGTCTGACAGGAATGAGAACCATTACCTGCTGCCCTACAGCATACTCTCTAGCTGTAGCATTCCTGTCATACCAGATCTTTTTCTGCTGTTGTGCTTCTGCCGGGTTCTCTTGGGCCAAGCCCATGAGTTCCCTGAGCCTTGTTCTGAGGTTTAGGACATATGCCACAACAGACTCCTTGTAGGATTCACACACACTCTCCCACTCATCTCGAATCAGATCTAGAGTTCCTCTCACCCTATGCCCATACAGCAACTCGAAGGGTGAAAAACCTGTGGATTCCTGGGGCTCCTCTTAGTATGCAAACAATAGATGGGCAAATATTTGGCCCACTCCCTCTTAAACTGGTCTGCAAATGCCTGTAGCATGGTCTTGAGTGTAGAGTTTAACCTCTCAACCAGACCATTAGTCTGGGGATGGTAGTGGGTGGTCTTTAGGTGCTTCATCCCACAGTACTTCCACAGACAAGCCAGCAGGTCTGACATGAAATCGACACCTCTTGTCAGTCAGTATTTCTTTTGGGAAACCTACCCTGCTGAAAACCTCTAACAAAGCATTTGCCACCTTTTCTGCCCCAATGGAGGACAGTGACACTGCCTTAGGGTATCTGGTAGCATAATCCACTACCACTAGGATTTACTTCTTCCCTGCGGAACTTGGGATACTCAGAGACCCCACAATATCCATAGCTACCCTCTGAAATGGCTCCTCAGTCAGACATAGGCATCAAAGGAGCTTTCACTTTGTCTCCTGCCTTGCCTACCTTTTGGCACTGTTCACAGATCCTGCAGTACCCTGTTACATCTCTGGAAATCCCAGGCCAATAAAAGTTCTGCATACTACATCTATTTGTACACTTTATGCCCATATGACCTGCAAAGGGAATGTCATGGGCTATGGATAGAAGTGCAAAATGGTAGGCTCTGGGCAGTACCAACTGCTGTATTCTCTCACCCTCTAGCCCTCCCTCAGGGGTCCAGTCTGTGTACAGTAACCCTTTGTCCCAGTATACAGATTCCCCCTTCCCTTGAGAATCAGGTGCCTCACTAGCTACCTCCCTCAGGCCTTGTAATGTAGAGTCCGAGAGCTGAGCCTGTCTCAACTCTCTTTTTGTAACCCTTCCCAGCTCCCCTTCCACAGGAAGTCTTATATTCTCTGAGAGCGGTGCCTCACTGTCAGCATGGGTGCTACTACCCACCTCTGCCATTGCAGTCACTCTGTCCAAGGGAACATCAGTACCCACAAGCAGATGTGGCTCACCTTCAGTCTCATAGCTACAGGGTAGCTCCCTCTCTGAAGTAACCACCACACACACCAGTCCTGGCTTCAAGTCTGCAGTCTGTCTGGGTCCCCCCAGGCTACCAGACCCACATGCTTGTCTCGAAGCCTGACTGCATGTCACTGCATGCACGCAAGGTACTGCATTATCAAAATCATTCCCTATCAGAACATCAGCAGAGATCTCCTCAAACACACCTACTTGCTTGCTTCCTTTTGTACCCTCCCAGTCAAGGTGAACTCTCCCTAGAGGTGTTTGGATTGGGTCCCTCCTAAAGCTCTGACCGGAATAGACTGCCCAAGCAAGTAGTGCACCTCTTTAACCATTGCAGGCTTTGCAGTTGTTAGGTAAAAGGCTGTGTCTCCCTTAGCAGTGGCCTCTTTCCCATTTGCTAAGATAGGATATAACCTCTTGTGGCAGTTTGGTACCCTTGTCTCCAGACAACTCACTGCTGGCGTTCTGTCATTCTCACTTACTGGCTCTCCCACCTTTTGTTCCCCACCTTGCCTCCATGGGCATCTATATGCTGCATGGCGCCACTGGTTGCATTTAAAACATTTACCCTTGGTCCTGAATATGTACCTGGACTAGTGGCTTCCCCTGCTACTGGCGGACTCTGTCTGGGGTGGTTTAGGCTGCCCAGCATTGGTTCCCTTAGACTCATGAGCAACACTGGGTATCCCTTTCCTGTGCAGTGATGCCCTGCTTGCTAGGTGTAGGTCTCCCTTTTTCCCCAACTCATCTGCTGTGTTACATTCTCTATCTGCTAACCAGACTCTCGTGTCCTCAGGCAAAGTGCTAAGGGTTTGTTCCTTGACCAAAAGGTCTGCCAGCCCTTCAAAAGTGGTGACCTGACACCCACTCACCCATCTATAAAAATAAGTGTGTAACTCAGCAATATATTCACACAGACTTTTTCATCTGCTTTGTTTCTTTGCCCACAAAACAGGTGTTAACTTAAAACACTCTAAAAGACAATTTGTAACAGCATTATAATCTAAGCCATCAGTACCAGACAATTTAAAAGTGTCAGTTACAGCTTTACCATGCAGTAAGGGGGTCACGAACTGTACCCAGAGCCCTTAGTCAACATTATACTGTTTACATACCTTTTCAAATATATAAATGAAACTGTAAAAATTATCCCCCTCTGTAAATTGTGGAAAAATGTTACTGACCTTTGTTGCTTCTGGGGTGCAGTTACCCCCATGACCCTGGCGAATAGTCAGCATCTCCTCCTCATGTTGCCTCTACCTCTCATTCTCCTTATCTTCCAGATGTTGCAGTTTCTCATTTTCCTCAGCCTCCAGACATCTCAGTCTGTCTGCTGCTTCTATTTAATAAAATGATTGGTCTCCAGTTCAAGTCTCTTTAACTCCTGATGGATTTTAAAGTCCTATTTGGAAAGGTTGAACTGTCCAGTTTATGAGAGTTGTACATCTCCAAGGCCAGCCTGGTTGTCCTTATTGCTGGTCTGTGATGCAGTTGTGCCAAAGGCTGCAATAATTTCTGCTTTAGTCAGGTTGGTAATCACCAGTCGTTTAGCTTGGCACATCTCAGCCAACTGGCTGCTTGTCAGCTTGCCATACTCCTCTGCTGACATCCTTGCCTGCTCTCCCTGACTAACTAAGCTAACAAAAAAAAAACAAAACTATTGTGATATGAAACTCTGAATGTTCACTGTGTGGCTGACATGAGAGTACAGACACCTTTCTTAGTGACCATTATTCACAGGCTATAGGAATGCAATATCCACACCACTGAATCCTAATATGTAGATATCCCACCACGGTCAACCGTTTAATATGTGACACCCCACCACTGACCCAGCAATCGAGGAGCCTCAATCCTCACCACTGGCAACAGTGGGGGACATACACATTGGGAGGATGACAAGTACACACACAGTAAAGTGCAGTTAACCCTAAGAGCACACAAAGACCACAGTCAGTCTGGGGCTGATTTATCCCTCTTTCTCCAGATCCCCAATAAGACTCCCCATTGGCAGAGCTATAGAGTTGAGATCTCAGCTGAGTGGCCAAGCCAAGACCTCCAGCACCCTCTCTGTCCAACTAGTGCTTCATGTCCCTGCCCAAGCGCACACACACACACACTCTTTGAGATTTGATGTGTGTGTGTGTATATATATATATATATATATATATATATATATATATATATAGAAGCACTTTCTTTTTCTTCTTCTTCTTCTTTCGGCTGCTCCCGTTAGGGGCCGCCACAGTAGATCAACTGTTTCCATTTCTTCCTGTCCTCTGCATCTTGCTCTGTCACACCAACCACCTGCGTGTCCTCTCTCACCACATCCATAAACCTTATCTTAGGCCTTCCTCTTTTTCTGTTACCTGGCAGCTTCATCCTTAGCATCTTTTTCCCAATGTACTCTGCATCCCTCCTCAGCACATGTCCAAACCAACGTAATCTTGCCTCTCTGGCTTTGTCTCCAAACCTTCCAACCTGGGCTGACCCTCTAATATACTTATTCCTAATCCTGTCCATCCTCCTCAAATCCAGTGCAAATCTTAATATCTTCAGCTCTGCCACGTCAAGCTCTGACTCCTGCCTTTTTGTCAATGCCACTGTCTCCAACCCATATAACATAGCTGGTGTCAATATCCTCGTGTAGACCTTTCCTTTCACTCTTACTGGTACTCGTCTGTCACAAATCACTCCTGACACTCTTCTCCACCCACTCCATCCTACCTGTACTCTCTTCTTCACCTCTCTTCCACACTCACCATTACTCTGAACTGTTGATCCCAAGTACTTAAACTCATCCACCTTCGCCACCTCTACTCCCTGCATCCTCCCTCTCATTCACACACATATATTCTGTCTTAGTCCTGCTGACCTTCATTCCTCTTCTCTCTAGAGCATATCTCCACCTCTCCAGGGTCGCCTCCACCTGTTCCCTACTCTCACTACAAATCACAATGTCATCTGCAAACATCATAGTCCACGGGGACTCCTGTCTGATCTCGTCTGTCAACCCGTCCATCACCATTGCAAATAAGAAAGGGCTCAGAGCTGATCCTTGATGTAATCCCACCTCCACCTTAAACGCATCCGTCACTCCCACCGCAGACCTCACCACTGTCACACTACCCTCGTACATATCCTGTACCACTCATACATACTTCTCTGACACTCCCGACTTCCTCATACAATACCACAACTCCTCTCTAGGCACCCTGTCATATGTTTTCTCTAAATCCACAAAGACACAATGCAACTCCTTCTGACCTTCTCTGTACTTCTCCATCAACACTCTCAGAGCAAACACTGCATGTAGTGCTTTTTCCTGGCATGAAACCGTACTGCTGATCACTAATCATCACCTCCCTTCTTAACCTAGCTTCCACTACTCTTTCCCATAACTTCATGCTGTGACTGATCACTTGAATCCCTCTGTAGGTACTACAGCTCTGCACATCACCCTTATTCTTAAAAATCGGTACCAAAACACTTTTTCTCCATTCCTCAGGCATGCTCTCACTACTATCTCGAAATACTGAAATCTCGAATTTCATATCTTGAGACGAAAAAGTCGAAAGGGCAGTTGAGCAAAACTGCACCTGATTGAATTTGAAGTGTCGAATTCACGGTTGTGGTAGCGCAGTGTGTGGGATTTGCTGTGTTTGTAAGGTGCTGTGTATGGTTTGCCTGCCATTGTGTGGCTATATGTGGAGATTCAGGTAAGTGCTGTTTTTTTTAAGGGTTTTGGGTAGAGATTTGAGTGTATTTGAGTATGTTGGGAAGTTTTATGTGTAGGTTAGGGTAGGTTGGTAAGAGTGTGAGTGTGTAAGTGTTGAGAGTGGTGGTGTTTGTACGTATGTGGTGGTGTTTGTGCAAGGGGAATATAGAGTATGTAGTGGTGGGTTTAGTGTCTTTGTCTTTTTAGTGCGACCACGGACCTTGGAGTTAGTGTATATAAGTAGCAGGGGTGTGGGAGGCGCAGGTGGGTTTGCGCCCCTGCTTATATGTAGAGTATGTGTGTGTATTTGTGTTGTTGTGTTTGTGTGTCTTTTGTTGCTTTGTTGTAGTGTGGGGAGGAAGATATATGTATGTTTATGTAGTGGAAGGTGTATTTAAAAGTCGCTATTTTGAATTTCGCGCTTTTGGAGTTTCGATGTTGTGAATGTTTAGCTTTTTATTCTTGAGATACTGAAATTCGAGATTTCAGTATTTCAAGATTATAAAGTGAATCCGTATATATATATATATATATATATATATATGTATGTATGTATGTATATATATATATATATATATATATATATATATATATATATATATACACACACACACACACACACACACACACCTCTGAAAGGCTGGCACAGGTTTACTGGGTATGACTCCTTTTTTCCAGACTATAAGGTGGTTTCCACTGCCACCAGCCACTATCTATCAGCTACTTTAAGGCCCTTAGCATAGGGCAGGGGTCTGCAACCTTCACTATCAAGAGAGCCATTTTTGGCCCCTCTCCCACCAAATAGGTTTCGTGGCTCCAGATGAATTTTATCTGACCCCTAAAATGAAGATAATACAACATATAACATTTTATATATAGCTGTTATACTATATATAAAAGAAGTAAGTTTATAAGAGCAATATTTAAAATCCATCCCTGTTTTTGTTCCTTTGTTGGGATTTTTATTGGGATCGCTCAATCGCTCCGTGTGTGTGTGTGTGTGTGTGTGTGTGTGTGTGTGTGTGTGTGTGTGTGTGTGTGTGTGTGTGTGTGTGAGACTCATACCTCTCAATCTCTTGGAAGAAATCTGGACAAAGCCATAAATAATGGGAGAACAAAGGCCCAAAAATAGGGACACACTTTAAATATTGCTCTTGACAGAATAACAGGTTTTACATTTGCATGAATTTTCTGAAGGGTGTGAAGTCTGAAACTCAAATGTCTGTCTATATTTTCTGGCTTTAGCCCTCATTGATTTGCCAGACAACCACAATTTTATGAGAAACAGACCAAAATATGAGGCAAAAATCAGAACATTCTGCAAAAATCTGTACAGTTGCAAGGTAATTGTGTGTGTGTGTGTGTGTGTGTGTGTGTGTGTGTGTGTGTTTAAGTAAGTGTCGTGCGGCAGAGTGGCCATTATTTTTCAAAGCTACAGGGAGCTACTGCAGAAGGGTGGAATAGCCGCATGCGGCTCCAGAGCCACAGGTTGCAGACCCCTGGCATAGGGTGTCCAATCTTACTGTGTAATGTTACTATTAATCCAAATGTTTTTTTGGCCAAGACAAGGCTATTAGGAGTAGGCCTGCACAGTGTCACCAAATAGATATGCAAGTACTCTGAGCTGATATCTCTAGACAGACCAGTCCCAATTGAAAGGTTTAAATATATTTAATAAAATAATAAAACAATACTAAATATGTATTCGCAATGACTTCAGAGTTCAAAATCACAGGAAATATTTAAAACAACATTGCAGGACAGTCTCAAATAAATACAGAAAACATCTAAAGTAATCTTTACTATATTCCTTACTGAATGTAAAAGAAATTACTGGACCCTAGTTAACTAACTTACAGCAGGGGAAGACAGATGTGGTGAGTGGATGTTTCCAGCTGATGCTGCCAGGTCAAAGGCAAAAATACAGAATGCACAGTCTCTCTCTCTCAGAGACTTCTTAAATTAATATCAAATATTACTGCTGGGTAGCTGGCAGCTTGACATCACTTTTTGTCGTCTGACTTTAATTCCCAGGCTCAAAAACAACCATTGAGGTAGCATTTAGCATCCACCTGTGAAAATACATAAACAAAGGCTTTTCCTCAAATGTTTGCAGATCCTGAAGTCCTAAAACAATGAAACACTTCTACATCTCAAGCCTAGTAATTATCTCTCTTTCAAGGAAACACAGAGTGTCCCCTGGTGTAGTCATCCTGTCTCCTGTTGATTGAAATTGAAAGGCAACATCTCGTTTATAGCCCAGCAATAAAGTACTTCATTCTCACCTATTCTTAAGTTTTGCAAATTAATCTCCTGTGTTTCAGCCTTCCCTGTTAACCAATTACAATAGTGTATAAAAATATCTCCTCTGCACACGTTTGTACAAATGACATACAGTTCTAATACATTTGTAACGGAGGCATACAAATCATGTTGATATTCACAAATGACACAGAACCACTTACAAAATTCCAGATAGCTGGGCTGGCACTATTTCCTTTTGTGACACTTGTCTTAGTTCTTTGTCTTTTGGCCACCCACCCCTCCCCTTACTGTCATTGCTTGCAGTGTTGTTGTAACTTAAGCCGTAGATTGATTTGCATAATGTTGGATGCAGTTAATTGAATAATACAAATGCACAGGAAGTGAATCACCTTGTTAATTTCATCCACATGTGAACATGTTCTGAAACATTTTACATAGCCATTTTTTTTTATTTAAATAGTGATATGCATTTAAACTTATATGTACTGATATACAGAAATGCAGTTCTTCTGAATGTTATCCAGGGATAGGACTTCTGGTCATGGCACATGCAAACAGTTTGACATGCGCATTTCATTATTAGCAGAAGATGAATGAAACAAGTGTCATACCATGGGGCAGGGTCTCTCAGCTAAGAAAGCTTGGGTGGGGGAAGCTGCTAGTATGTAATTCTGGTGCCAGCAGACCTTATGGGGTTTAATTAACTACAGCTGTCTCTGGGAATTATTTGCCCCCTCTTTTTGTTTATAGTCACACAGGGTTACTATATTTTTTATTCGTGCCCCTTTATAGCTTTCGTTCAGATATTGCCTTTTTAGTTTTGAAGCTGTGTGCTTCCCTTACCAGTTTTTTCTGTTCTACAGAGGCACCAGAATGTGTTGGTTTAACAGCCTTAATACAAGTGCATTTTGAGGCCTGAGTTCAGACCTGACTGCTTCTTTTGGGTATAAATGTGCATGAATTCTTAATGGTACTGTGGCCTGCCTGTGGGCATAAATATTGTCATGGACTTGTGAGGAGAGTGTGGTAACTCATCTGGCCATGACATTTCACACCTTTTGAGGTTGAGCCATGGAGTAATGTTATCCATCACCAAACCCTAGCTATACCTTCCCTTCTGCTAGTCTGTTCCACTGTTGATGGATGAATGCTCCCTTAGTTCTGCCATTAAGCCCTCCCTCTGTGGAGTTAATTTTGGCCATTTAGATTACAGGGCATGGGTCATTGCCCCTTTATCCATAGATTCTAGCTCATCCCAACACTGTCTGTCTGTCTTTAGCTTGGCATGGTGATAGTGTGGTGCTTTTTTGACGTGGGGAGCAAGAGGTTATTTTCAGACCTTGTTTTTTTTCTTGTGGTCCGGCTCTGGTTGATTAAACATTTGCTTTGGGACTTTTCCAGGAAGTGATCTCCCACATCGCGGGGGCTCAAGACCCTTAAGATGAATAAGTAATGACCACAGTAGTAAGGTGGGGGGTCTATGTGAGTGTATATGACATGGCACAAGAAACCCCAAGGGATTGCCTGAAATACATTTCAGCACTTTCCATGCGTGTCACAAATGCAGGGAAGACCTTAATATTGAGCTGAATCCTACTTAAGTCAAAAATGTTGCTGACCTACAAGGCAGAAATTATTGATTTCAGCAAATGGGTAAATCATCATCTTCAACCCCCTTTTCCCCACTTTCTACATGGGGCTGGTTATTGTGTTCAACGGTCACCATTTTTCTCGATTCAGTGAGACTTACTTTCTTTGACAGTCATACCCGACTTCGTCTTCTCTCATACATTCATCTCTTTACTGCATGCTCTTGTTTCCTCTTGCTTCTTCCAGTCTGTGTCAAATCATCTTCACCAGATTGTCTTCTGCTTTTATGCCCATTTGCTCAAACCTCCATAATCTGTTCTTTTTGGCCCCATCTGCAATTAGAACTGTTTGTGCTTCTTTCCTGATGCCCTCATTTCTTCATTTGTCCCACAGCATGCATCCTGCCACCTATCTTGGGCAATTCATCTCCATCATTTCTAGCTTCTTCAGCTACTCTTCCTTCGCTACTCATATTTCTTCTGCCATACAGTAGTTCTGCTTACACTGCTGTTTTGTACACTTTACTTTTCAGCTTCTTTTGCATTTTTCTATCACACACTACCTGTTATCTAGGTTGCCCTTTTGAATGCATTTGTTGTATTCTGCTGTCTTGCAAGCAAATGTAGTATTAAGGAGTTAAAGTAGTACCAGTATTTACCTAAGCTGCTGTTGGGCATCATTGCTCATTTGCATGCTGGGGTGTGTGAAAATCATGTATAAAGGCAAATAATTATTTTGTTGGAAAACTTAATGAGTGCTTACTAGGCACAGTGGGGTGAAGGGCAGGAAGTGTAACAGTTATCAGTTTACTGTTTTCTGTTTCATTTTAATACTTCATAATTTGGAAAAAAAATTGTCTGCCATTTTTATGGAAAGGTGCGATCCAATCCACTTAAAAGTGGCTTGAAGCTTTGGGGTAACATCTGTTATACTGTCACTGGAGCCCCAAACACTAAGCCCTAAGGCAAGCAAACGTACTTCGCAAGATTCTCATCATAGGGGGACTTCATTGTAAGATATACTGATGCCCCTCTAACCAGGCTGAACAAGGTAGAGAAAACTGTTAGTTACTCATCTGGAGCCAGAATCTACCAAATCACAAGCACTCAAGTCATTGCACCACAGGTACCAGTATGATTCCATCATATTCCATGTAGGTGTAAATGACCAGAGATATACCTTCCCGGACTATATGAAGAGAGACATTATGGAGCTTTCATACTGTCTCAGGCTGGTGTGAGCCAAGCATTGAGCAAAATATTATCATCACCGTGGATGGTGCCGCAATATGAGCAAACAGTTATTGATTGACATCAGAAAGACAGACAGTTGTTGAATTTTTAGGGGATCTGATATTTTCGAATTGGGGGGGACATGGTTAACAGATTATGTTGCTTTGCCGGGGATGGTATGCACCTTTCCTTTCCCCTCCAGGCTTTCAAATACTGGCTATAACTTTATCCACCCCCCATAGTGCCTTTTTAGTCCGTGCCAATCCGACAAATCTACCAATATAGCAAAGTCAACTTAACTGAATCTCAAGTTCTTACTGCTGAATGCCAGGAGCCTAAGTAAAAAACTTCACTCCCTCCAAGCCCTCCTCACTCGAGAATATAGACATCTGTGTAGTTACTGAAACATGGTTTAAAGCAGCAGAGACTACCCAGGCAACACAAGGTTTCAGTGCCTTTCACACTTTTAGAACAGTAACTGGACAGACAATGGCTAAAGGTGGAGGTGTCTTAATATACATCAATGACAAGTATATTTCTTGGGTGGATGATGTGCTGGAGTCCCCCGCTTTGCAGATCACAGCAGTCAAAATCCGTGCCATATCTTAGCCTGGTGTAGGTCATCCTCCATGGCCCAATAAGCTTACAATGCATATTTAGAAATGTCTCATCCAACCTAACATCCTACTAATGGGAAACTTAGGAATTCTACACTGCCTCAAATATACAAACACCCTTGACCAAGTAGAGAATACCCCGCTAGAGGCACCAACATACCGGACCTTAATACTGCCCTGCCCCACGTCTTATCCTCCCTGTTAAGGTCTGGTCATATAAACCTATCTCCTGTAAAATCAGTGGTTTGTCAAAATTCAGTGCCCCTCCAAACCCCGGGTATACAGCAGCCTATGCTGAATTGTCCTTAGAAGCTCTGTACAACCATGTCAGTGACTGCACAGAGGCTGCTGTACCTACCAGAAGTAAACACAGACCTAGCCTCAGAAACAAACCACCCTGCTGGCATCCCAAATTAAACAGGATAAACAACAAAAGGAAAAAAAATTATGGCAAAAATTAGGAAGGGTAATCCCATAAAGATAAAAACTTTGTCGTCAAACTAAATCAGTAACTAATTAGGCCAAGCAAAGCCAGTGTTGAGGTTAATAACCTCCCAGAATGAAAGATAATCATAAGGCCTTCTTCAGCTATGTCAGAAACCTCAACGCAGCAGTGTGCTGAACTGGTGGTTAATGGTGTCATGTTCACCAAGCCCAACGATATAGTGAACCTGCTAGCAGACAAATTCATTTCCAACTTTACCCCACCCAACTCCCAAAAATACCCTCTAAACTAGGGAGCATGTTCTGGATGCACTTACTAAAGCCAAGAACACAGCCTCAGTGGGCCCCAGTAACATCCCAGGATGCCTCCTGAACAGTCTAAAATAATACTTTTCAGGACCCCTGGAGTCATTATTTAACTGTAGTCTTAAAACAGATTTTGTGCCACATGAACAAAGGACTATGGCAGTTATTCCTCTTCATAAGGGAGATGCTTCAACAGGTCCTGGAAACTGCAGACCCATTAGTCTGTTATTTGCAAAGCCATGGAAAGAATTATCATGGAAATTATCAACAAGGACATATGAGATTTCCAGTCGCTGGATCCATCCCAATTTGGCTTTGTTAAAGGAAGGTCATGCTTACTGAATCTTGTGGATTTCTTTGAACAGGTCACTAAAACAGTGGATGATGGGAAAACTGTGCATACTGCCTACCTAGATTTGAGTAAAGCATTTGATATAGTATCCCACTTGGGCATTGGCAACAAACCTGTGATACTAGGTATAAAACCCCTTTATAACACACTGGATAGATGGCTGACTCACTGATAGGACCTAGGATGTTAGAATCGTTGAGGCCACCTCCACAAAGAGGTTGGTCTCCAATGGAGTCCTCCATGGTGCTATGCTAGGCCCACTCCTCTTTGGCATCTACTTCTCAGATGTCAAAGCTGATGTCAGAGGCTTCTTACAAACTATTGGGAGCAGTCATTGAATCCCCTCAAGATGAACACCCTTCATGAAAGTCAAACACAAATGAACTATTGGTGTCAAAGCCTTGGCGTAAAACTCAGTACCAAGAAATGTATTATAATACCTTTTGGGAAGTCAGCTGTCATCAGTAAAACACCCCTAAAAGTTCATGTATTAGTCATGAATCTGGGAACTTGTGTAGATAGTAACCTAACCTTCAACCATCTGTGTCCAAGGTAGCAAGAAAAGCCTTCTATGTTGCTCAACTTATAAGCAAGGACATGGTATTTAGGTCCAGAGACGTCATCCTACCATCTGCACTCAGCCTTCATCAAACTCATCTTAGAGTATAATGCCACCTTTGGATTGTACCTGATCAAATACATGCAGCAACTGGAACACCAAAAAAAAGGTTCCTTACAAAAAGAATACAGGGAGTAAATAAAATGTCCTATGCTGATTGCCTCAAAGGTCTGATTCGCATCATAGGTAAATGCATCATCATAGGTTAGTACTAGGCTAAGTGCCATTGTGGGCCATTTTAAGCTTAGCCAGTTACCCCATGTGAGAATCAAACCCCGCACCTTGTGTCTGTAAGGTAAACACCTTAACCATTATGACAACCTCCCACCCCATACAGACTTTTGTGATGTAATTTTTGCCTGGTGTACAGTGCATCACTGGACCCTGTTTTGATGAACCTTTTGCACATCTGCAAAACAAGCAGCATCAGAAGTTTGAGATTAAAATACGTAAATTTTACTTGTGACATAAATAGGGCATGTTGGAGAAACAAATGTTTTTCAGAGAATTCTCATTCTCTGGAATAAGCTATCCATTTGAAGCAGAGTTCCTCCCTATCCCTATTTAAGGGCAACTTGGACCAGTGAATAGGTAATCAGAAAGTCACCCCTGATCTGATGCCTGTCTTTAATGGATGGAGGCAGGTAGTAAATCACCCCCTATATAAATCAAATTTTTGGGTCACATTTGGGTTGCACAACTATGCTTATAAGGGCCCTAGTGGTTGATAGTCTAGTATGCGCCTATGAGAAAATCATTAAAGCTGTAAGTCTTCTTTGGATTTTGTTTGCAGTACTCGCTTTGTGCTTGTGGTGGAAACTGCCAAAACCCGTACAGAAATACTTCTAGAAAACTGTTTTGGTGGGGGGATTCAGTGGTCCCTTATGGGACATCCTGCATCAGAAGGCAGTATTTTGTCCATGTGCTGTATTTGTGTGTGTGTGTGTGTGTGTGTGTGTGTGTGTGTGTGTGTGTGTGTGTGTGTGTGTGTGTGTGTGTGTGTATGTGTATGTGTGTGTGTGTGTGTGTGTGTGTGTTTTATATATATAGCAATGTGTGGAGGGCACAAACATTCTCCCCTGGTACTTGTACTACTTATACAATGCTGGGGGTTAAATGCAGTTCAGCAACAGCAAGGAGCAGATAACCCCAAATTCCCTTCTCCTTATACAGTTGTGTAATGCATGTCATTGACCACTCAGAACTCCCCAAATCTGACCATCTGTTTCTTGAGCCTGATTCAGACTCCAGTTCATTCAGGCAGACACATTTCTTTAAGTTTTAGCAGGCTGGTCATGTCTGTCTGTGTCTGTCTGTCTGTCTGTGTGTCTGTCTGTCTGTGTCTGTCTGTCTGTGTGTGTGTCTGTCTGTCTGTGTGTCTGTCTGTCTGTGTGTCTGTCTGTCTGTGTGTCTGTCTGTCTGTGTGTCTGTCTGTCTGTCTGTGTCTGTCTGTCTGTCTGTGTGTCTGTCTGTGTGTCTGTCTGTGTGTCTGTCTGTGTGTCTGTCTGTGTGTCTGTGTGTGTGTCTGTGTGTGTGTGTCTGTGTAGCAAATGATGGAAAGCAGGACTTTAACCAGTTCCTCATCCGTTATGATAGCCGGTCATTATATTAAGATTTTAAGATGTAGGCTTTGCCCAGCTCCCTGATCATTTCTCTCATTTCTTAATTTTGGTTGGATTTTGGTGGTAGTTGGCGTTGCTTTTTGGACAGGAGCTTTTCCTCATTGATAAGTTCTTGATTCACTGGATGTGGGGGGCAGAGAAGAACTGCAGTGCTATTGAACTTGAAGGCCAGTGTGTGGCAGGGCAGCTGATTCCTTGAATCAAGGAAGTCACTCATATTTTGTTACCACAGGTCATATTCCTTATTGTTTAGTGTGGGAATCACTACTCTAGAAGGTACCATATGACTGATAGATTGATTGATTTTTTTTTTAATTAATTAATTAGGGAAGGTGCTGTCTGATTACCAAGGAACAAGTACTTAAGACAGCCATCAGTTTAGGGTATAAAGTATTGTGCTTTATTTTAGAGGTGCTCTGGGATACAGGGGATAGTCTGGATGGTGATTATTGCTTTTCAGTGAGACATTATGACAGGAAATCAGGCCAAGTAGAGAAAACACTTCTGCCCTGTATTCCTTGCCATTTGCCGAGCACATGTCTGAGTGTTCCCAGGGCAGAAAATGTCATGTGGTAGTACAGGTATGGCAGAACATGCTCTGGTGAAAGTGAGGATTTTATGATTGTTGAATTTTAATTTGCTAACATAACAAAGTATTTGTTGTATATGAATGAGCCACACTGAGATTATGTTTTTATGCAGAATTGTTAGTATTATTGTGTTATTGTTAGTGCTGTATTATTTCTTTTGATATCTTAACAGACTGTTTTATTTATATATTTTTATTTCTTTTACAGATTCCTCTTCCTTCTGTGAATCCCATACTTCTGGCTTATGGCAATATATCAGTGAGTGCTGCAGATTTTACTATATTGAGCATCAGTTTGATTACAGTAGTTCACGCAACTAAAAGCATCAGGCTGCATTTGATTTACATATTTGTTCCTTTCTAAAATGCCAATAATTTTTTTACTTATATTAATTCATAAGCTTTCAAAATGTTGTGCGGTTTATAAAACTTATCAAACTTCTTGTCTTGCAGCCTTCTCAGTATGTTTTGCAAACATTTAAGAAAATAAAATCCAGGTAAGTCATTTTCATTAGCCACTACAGTGCCAATTGTTGCCTTTCACATATTCTGACATTATTGCTGCAATATATTGTACTTATTGTACTAGTAACTGGGAATATTTTTGGGGGAAGTGTAATGAGTCAGCAGATTTTAAAATTCCCAAAAGAGTGCTCTGGCAGAAATATTAGGTGAGCAAAAAGGTATAACTAAGGAAATGGTTCTTTTGAGCTTGGCCACAGGATCTGAATTGTCTAGACAGTATGGCTTTAAGTTTTTCTGGTGGCTGACAAAAAGCATTTACTAGAAAATAGAAATTCAATTCTGAACCAACTGTATTTGAAGTTTTGAATATCGTAAGAGATAAAAGAACTTGGAAGTAAGATCTTTAGAAAAGGGAAGGAGCAAATTACATAGAAATCTGGGAGGGTGGCCTAATGGTCGAGGTATTTGCCTTACAAACACAAGATGCAGGGTTTGAGTCTCACAAGGGATAATTGGCTAAGCTTACAATGGCTCGCAAGGGCAGTTAGCCAAGTACTAACCTATGAACTATGAACCTATGAACTATGAAATAAATGAAATTGTGGGAACAATGCGTATAGAATAATGTTCTGGTGGAGAAGTGAGGTTTAAGGGAAGGCAGGAATTGAACAATTTATGTAATTGTGGACTGATGATGGTTAAAAAAAAAAAAGAACGTGATGCATAGTATATGTAACTGGAGACATGTCAGTATGTTTTCTTTTATGTTGATGTATGTTTTTTTTAAGTGATAAAGTTTGAAGTGATAATTGAATAAATGTGTTACATGAGGATACTTGATTTCTAGGCTATTTTTCTTTGCCATCACTGCATTGTGTGCAGAATAATAAACCTGCTGCCCTGCATATCATTTGAAATGTATCACATCCAGAAACTTTTGTAATCCCATTACAACTTTATATCCAGTTCTGTAACAGTGCTTTCCCTTCCGCAGACTTCCTAACTGAGGTTCCATGCTTGGTACGTATTACATGCTCCTTTACTTCCCTTTTGAGGTTGTAAAGTTGCCATGCTGTTCTTTCTTCCTCTTCTGGATCATTACCTTGTCATGGTTATGGGGCTTTTGTGCATCTCTGTGAATCTGCATGAACTGTACCATGTAGGGACACCCCAGGTAGATGGGTCATAGCAGAGTCTCCAGACTAAATATCTTCCACTGAAGACGATCATGGCAATCCAGTCAAGTGTTTTTGCCAAGAAAACACGATGGATGAAATGATGCCATAAAATGAAATCATTGAATCTAAAGGTATTTGGCATATTCTTGGGGAAGAACAGAGGACAATTGTAAATAGTACTACAGGTATGATGCAAATGGATTAAAGTCAAGAGGACATCCTTTTTGCTGAAGTGTTAAGAGGTGAAGGTAAAATCCAGCATTGCAAGGAACCATGCAACATTGGGACTTGAAATGTAAGAACTATGAGCCAAGTTAAACTTATTTATTTACACTTCATTAACCAAGTTAATCTCAGTAGGCCAGTGGGCTCTTTTCAGGGGAGACCCAAGGTAGTAGTCGTATGGATTAGGGAACATTTGACCAGGGCACTGAGGAATTTCCTCAGTTCTTTTCAATAAGTGCTGTGAGATCTTTTACATCCACTATAGATACCACCAACTCAGGCAGATGGGTTGGGGCACCCAGGAGTGCAACCCTCCACTTATTTTGTACTGCACTGTCAGTACTGGAGAATTAATCCAAACACAGGCACAACCTTCTGATCTTCAGTCTTTTAGCACTAAAAGCAAGTGTACTACCTTTTGAATTGTGTGGGTAAGATGAGGGCAAGAATAATTGATAACATGTTGGCAGTTAATGAGCAAAAAGGAGCTGGAGTGGGTTATTTTACATCAGATAATCATCATCGTTTCTACTGCGGAAAAGAAGCTTACAGGAGAAATGGTGTAGCTCTTATAGTTAACAAGAAGATTTCACAATCTGTGTTCAGTTACAACCTAAAAAATGACAGAATGATCTCCAAGCAAACCATTTAACATGACAGTTATAAGTTTATGCTTCATATACAGATGCTGAAGAGGAGAAAGTTAACCGTTGTTATGAGAGTCTACACCTCCTAGATAATAACACCAATAAAAAAAGACAGTTTGCCACAGATGATTGGAATGTTAAAATTGTCAGTTTGTAGAACAACAAAATTGGGCAGGGCATAGGATACCAAGATGATTCACTGGTAATAATAGACAATGTCTTTCCAACAGCCAAAGGGAAGGCTAGTGCTGAAATCAGAATAACCTGCAGTCTGCAATGGAAGACCTACATGCAGCCCCCAAAAAAACACCTGGAGCGGTCTGTGGCTTACACAATCAGCTTCTTATCACGAAGTTTAGAATCAGTTAAAGAAAACAAAGAAATTGTCCATGGCAACTAAATATGATCTCAGTCATGTTCTGTAGGAGGTGAAGAATAGGTATCGGGGAATAGACCTGGTTGGTAGAGTGCCTGAAAAACTGTTTTCAGAAGCTTGTGATACTGTCCTGGAGAAGGCAAAAAATATTCCAGAAAAAGAAGAATGCAAAACAACTGTCTGTGGAGGTCTTGGAACTGGCTGAGGAAAGAAGGAAGGAGAGAAAAAAATGATGGCAGTAGGGGAAACTGTCAACTTGAATACAGAGTTTCACAGAATAGCAAGAAGAGAGATAAGGAGGCACAGTTAACATGAACATTGCAGAGAACTGGAAGAAGATAAGAGAATGGGAAGAGTAAGAGATGTTTTCAAGAAGACTGGGGATATTAAGGGATGCTGGCAAGTAAAACGGCCATGATAAAAAGCAAAGATGTAGGGATTTGCCCCGACCTTTTCCCAAAACTTCAAGAGAACTGATCTGCAGCACTGTGCTGAGAAGTTCTTCTGGAGTTTTCAAACTTAAACTCCATATAGTAACCAGGATATAGTATTTAATTTTGTTTACACTTGTGTTTTTGGTGATTTCTGTATTTCATTGCTTAGTTTATGAAATGTTTAACTTTTTTTTACACTTTGGATAAAGTTGCTATCTTTATGTCTTAAACGGTTACCTAGCTGTTAGTGTATCAGATTGCACCCACCCCTCTAGGTAATCAAAATAATGTCCTTGTATATCACTGTTGCAGTATTCTTCACAGTATGGATCTCTTGCCAAGGATAGCTCAACATCCAGTCCGTGTACCAAAGCCTTTAGATCTAGATCGTGTATGTACCATACGTCACACGTATGCTTCCCAAACAAGACGTAGGGCAGAAAGATGATGTATGGACGCAGATACCCCAAACTTCTTTGCCACCATTCCGAATGCCATCATCTCTCATTGGTTTGAATGCCCTTTTGCCATGCTGAATACCTAGCCATCAGGTAAGCACCCCATTAGGGTCTCTCTTCTTTTGCTTTTGGTGTTGTCCTCTTTTGGTTACCTAGAGTTAATGTCATCCAGGAAGGAAAAATGCCATTGTGGGAGGCAGATTCCCTATAAGGATCATCACAAACAGTGTCTTTTTTTGTTTGGGTGCTTGCCACGACTCTGTCATGTATCATTTGTAAGGCATTCGTTCCTAAGACTCCTGGAAGTCATTTGTCATCCCGGGCCATCTATCTTGAGAACAAGAGGCTTAAGCAGTTAGCACAGGGTAGTGTGGCAGAATCGTTTAAGCACGAGGTACTCTCATTAAGAAGGCCAAGAAGTCAAGGCTGGATCTGTTGGCTGTTCAGGATCCAATGGATGTTTATCCAGAAGCAGGTGACAGCTCTTTAGGCAATCCATTGTCTACTCCAGATTCCTCTGCTGCAACCCCATCAGAGGCCAGCATGGATCGTTCCTTTCGTACATCCTCTGAGGCTTTGCAGACCTCTGCTCCAGACATTGAGGGGGGACTGTGGTTGATTATCTGAGAGGGCCCAACAGGAATTAGACAGATTCTGGTCAGGGAAGAGGTTCTGGGTACTTTTGTTAAAACCAGTCAGGATTTGGAACCTTCAGTGTTTTAGTGCTGCCATCCCTACCAAGAAAAAACAGAAGATTAAGCATTCTGCTGGATGCCCTAAGGATTCTCAGAGGGAATGGTAGGAGTTTACCCAAGGCTTGTTTAATGCTCTTATGGCTTTGAAGCCTCCCCAAGGGATTTCTGTGCCTACACCCCTTTGGACTTCCAACTCCTTCCAAATGGCCTGGGGAAACGGATTCCTCAGGTGAGGTTTCATAATCTGATGAAGGGTCCCTGCCTTATTCTTCTTGGATGCATTTGCCTTTGGTTTATGGTTCTGATGAAGAGGAGCCCATCAGCCCTTGGTCTCCTTTTGAGGAATTGTCTTTTGGGGACATGATCTCTAGAATGATAGAATACTTTAAGTGGGATTATTCTCAGGTTTCTGATATCCAGAAAATGTGTTATGAGCTGCTCTGGGTGCACTTTCCTAAAGCTTCTGCAGTTCTTTTGTGTTGGCTGCTTTTTAGACATCTTTATAGCTGCTTCTAAGTTTCCTGATTCTCATCGCCCTGCTCCAATGCAACCTGACAAGTTCTGTAAGGTTTCTGAGGATTGGCAGTTCTTATTTAAGTGTGCTTCTGCTGACTCAGCTGTGGTGTCAGTCTGTTCTAACAAACCCGCTAAGATTTTGCCCTTTTCCAAGCTTCTGCTTTCTGTTTAAGGATAGTAGGGCAATGGAGAGGACTGAAGGCCTATACTGCTTCTAATTTGGCATTTCAGACTATCAGTTACCAGACCCACATGACCAGATATGTTCTGGATTTGATTCACCAGGCTTGTCAGGTTATTTCTGACCTCCATGATTCAGAAGTCAAATCCTCTGCTTTATCGATTTTGGACTGTACCTTTCAAGTGGATTGCCACTCTGTCAAAGTGCAGCCATGACGCTGCTAATGCCTCTTCCAGAGCTGCTGCCTTTGGATCTTTCATGAGGCATTGCTATTGGCTTTGTCTACAGTCTTCACCTCTTCACCTGAGGACATTAAGGCCAAGTTGCTGGATGCTTCTTTAGATACTAAAATTTCTTTGGGACTGCTGCTGCTGCTGAAATTTGCAAGTCTCTTCAAGAAAAAGGTAAAGTCTTGCAGGACCTTAAACATGTTTCATCTCTCCTACCCCTAAGTCCAGAGGAATTGTCCTGTTACGTCTGCTATTGTTCACAGGGAGCCTCATCAGGCCTCTAAAGACAAGAAGGGTGGTAGGCAAGCTCCTTCTGCTGCTATGACCCATAAGCCTCCTGTAGATCAGAGTGCAAAAGTGTGTATGCTATATCTTTAAGAAGCATTTGCAGCTGTATGTGCACGTATAAATTTCCGACACTTGCAATCCTTAGTGCCATTTTAAAGGAGCAGCCAGAGAGAGAGCATGCATGTTCGCAGTTGTTAGTCTGTATATGAGTTACTTAAGATGAGTTACTTAAGTTAAAGTCACTAAGCCTCTGTAGTGATGTGTTTGTATAAAATAAAGCTGCTTAAACAGAACCCATGAAGACTCTTCTATTGTGTCCTAGATAGGAGAGTAACACCTCCTTTGTCTGACAAGCCTGCTTCTCTTTAACATTTTGCTCTCCTATCCCTAGACCAGGTTCCCTTGTCCCTTCAGTTCTCCCTGTCTTCCAAACTGGCATCTCATCACATTGAATTCTTTGGTTCTGTCTGTCATCCATCAGGGTTACTTCGTGGTATGGAAGTCTTGCATTCCTTTTCAAGGTTTCCCCAACCTCCTCTGGAGAAGCTTCCTCATTTTTCAGAGGTTCTAAGGTCCTTGGTGGACCAAGGAACTAGTCAGTATGTCCCTCCTTCCCAAGTAGGAAAGGGATTTTACTCTAGAATGTTCCTGGTCGCTCAAAAGGAGGGCACTTGGAGACCTATTCTGGATCTCTCTTTACTCAATATCTTTCTCAAGGTTCCTTCTTTTTGGATGCTCGCTCTTCAAATATTCTTTCCTCTTGTACCACCCCAGGCTTTTCTGGTGTCCTTGGATCTGAAGAACGTTACCTTCATATTCCTATTCACCCTCTTTTCAGGAGGTTTTTACATTTCTCTGTTTCTTCCTCTCATTTAAAATTATCTTCTTTGCCATTGTCCTCTCTACTGCCCCAAGGGTATTCACAAATTGCCTAGCTCCCGTTATTGCCTTTTGCAAGCTGCAAGGCATTGAGATTTTTCCTTATTTACATGACATGTTGCTTTAGGCATCTTCTCCCAATTGCCTGTTACAGGATCTGGAGTAAACCTTTTCTCTCCTTCATAGGCTGGTGTTCACTGTCAACTTCCAATAGTCTGTCCTGACTCTCTCAGGATCATGTGTATCTGGGTTGCAGAATTCAGACAGTGCCATTGTTGGCCTCTCTTTCACCTGCAAAAGTTCTGTCCTTGACAACTTTCTTTGTTTCTTCTTCCTCTGCTTGCTTTTCCAGTCAGCATTTCTTCAAGCCCTGGGATTCATGGCCTCTTCTATTCCAATGTTTCTTCTTGCCAGACTGTACATGTGGAAGCTTCTCTGGTATCTTAAGCCAGTTTGGCTTCAGCATTGCCACCCTCTAGATTTCAAAATGCCTCTCCTTCCTTGTCTAAATGAGAATTTGAGTGGTGGTTTCAGCAACTTGCCCTCAACTCAGGCCTGCCATTTCAACCCCCATTTGGTTTCAGCAACTTGCCTTCAACTCAGGCCTGCCATTTCAACCCCCAGTTCCTTCTCAAGAACTATTCACTGACACTTCAGCCATGGGTGGGAGGTTTCCTGTCGTCCCCTGAAAGTTGAAGGTCTTTGGCACCTTCAACAGAAATCAGACCATATCAACATCAAAGAGATGAGAGGTCTAATTCTGGCCTTTCAAGCTTTTCATCCCATGCTCTCTTCAGGCCCTCTGAAGGTTTACACAGACAACATCAAAGTGATGTGGTATGTCAACAAGCAGGGAGGCACAAAGTCTTACTTTCTCTGCAAACTGGCTCTTCAGCCTGAGATCTGGCTCTTGGTTATCAGTTAATGCTTCGGGCACTGTATATTCCTTCAGAGCATTGTCTAGTGGCAGACTCTTTGAGTAAGTCCAAAATACAGGCTAATGGATGGAGGCTTTGCAGAGATGTGTTTCTGGACATAGTTCTTTGATGGCATATTCCTCAGATAGAAATCTCTGCCTCACCTCAGAGTAGGCATCTCCTTCTGTTCTAGAGTGCCATGACATCTGGCGTGGAAGCTGGACATCCTTTCTTTCCCCTTGGAAGGGGATGTTTCTCTATGCTGTCCTTCCCCTTCCTCTGCTTCCAAGAGTCCTGCAGAAGATTCATCTGGATGCCTCAAAAGTATTGTTAGTGACTCCCTTTTGACCAAGACAGCAGTGGCTCCCCCTCTTAATGCATCAGGTCTGGAGCAGTCATCACAAGCTCCTTCACCGATTGGACCTCATCCCACAGGTCGAGGGGCTGCTCATCCATCCTTACTTCTTCAGTCTTCAACTGACACTGTTGGTGATAGGGTTTTGATCCATTTTAGGCACCTCTTTTCTGAGGATATGATCAAGGTTTTACAGGAGGCAAGAAAACCTGCAACCAGAAAGTCTTGTATGTTCAAATGGAAATGGAGCAGTCTGCAGGGAATCTTTAAAGTCTGCCAACTCATCGCACTCCCAGAAAATATGTTCCCAGTTACCTCTTTCTTCACCATCACACCTCCAACATTTCCTGTCTACCTGAGGAAAAATTCTTTGGAGTCTACTTGAGGAATAAAAATACCTTTGTAAACACTTCCAACATACAAATATCCCCTCATTGTTTATTTGTGAATTGCTTATCCTGTCTCTCTTCCCAATCCTTTCTGATCTCCTCTGATTGATTCTTATAGTTGTCATGCAATTCTTTATATGCTCAACTAATTACTACAACAGCAGCTTCTGTTCTAGATTCTATTAAAAACTGTACCAGTGCTTGTCTTTCTCTTAGGATCCCCCTATTTCCTTCTGTTTGCCTATACTCTGATATTAGTCCGTAATAGGGAAGGCAGTCTCTAGCCTGCAGTCAAAATAAATTCTTGGTCTCATTCCATTCTGTTACCTTTATTTGTCTATTTGCTCCCAATACCTTGGCTCTTTTGCCATTTTTCGCCAATAAATTCCAGCTGCCTCTTACCTATTGTCTATATCCCTAATTGCAGTCATCCCTATTAGCAGACTGTCCTTTCTCCATTCCCATGTTGGCTTAGTTCTTAGAATACTTTCTGCTGTTTTATGAATATAATATTTGTGTGATTATTCTTGTTCTTAAGGATCTGCATCCAAAATCCCAGTCTCTCCTTGTTTCTTGAGCTTCCCCCATATTTCATCATCATCCCTTTCCACTTTGGATTATAGGTTTCTATGTCTGTTATGTATAGGAGTCTTAACTGTGTAGCTCTGAATTACCCCTTCAAATTGGGGAATCCCAAACTGCCTTGGAAGAATCTGCTTATCCCACTTGACTCTTGCCACTCCCCCCCCCAGATAAAACCATTCAGCTCTTTATTGCTATCCATAACTTCTCCTCTGGTTGATAAAAATATGCCTGACCTGTGTATAAAATTATGGGGACCAAAAATGTTTTAGCTCCTTGTATCTTGCAATCCATATCCATATAACAGAGCTTCCATTTTCTCAGTTTTTGTATTATTTTTTGTTTAGTCTCTTCCCAAATATCTTGGTAGTGCAGGAGTGCTTTCTGCTGCCTTGAACCAGGTCTCTGTTACAGCACGAATGTTGATATTCTCCATTTTAAGGAGTGCTTCAAGCGAGTGCATTTTGAGATTTAGACTTCTAGTGCTGAGCAGCATGACTCTCAGATTACATTTGTTTGTAGTTGTTATGGTGGTAATTTGGTTTTTGGAGCATCACCTAAAAAAGGCACTGTAGGGGTGGCAAGAACCTTACCCAGTATCTGGAAGCCCAGGGGTGACAGATGCATGCCATCTCTGGCAAAGCATTGAGGTCTGCCAGTCATGTCATCCCAGGCAGATAGATACTGGATCCCCTTAGAATGACACCAGAAACTTAGCCAGTTGTTGAAATCAGTCATTTTCTGCTTTTACTGTGGTATAATTCTGTGTGATGGTAGGATGCTGCTCAGGGCTAGGGTCCTACCCGCCTGGGCTACATAATCCAAGAGCTCCTCCATGTCTCTTTTCATGTAGTCCAGGGAGGTACATCTCAGGTCATTCACACCCATATGTACAGTGGCAGAGTCATATTTGTACCTGTTGTTGAGGGACCTGAGTGAATACATTATGTGGCGGATCCCGGCACCTGAAAAGCAGCTGACTGTTACTTTCTCCTTATTCAACCTAATGAGTGGGGCATCAGTGTTGTTCACTATTGAGCCACCTATGATTAGTGTGTTGGGCATGCTGTTTTGCCTTAGGGGCTTTGGTTGAGTGGCACAGTGTTTAGGAGAGTTATGTGTCTTGTGATTAATGTTGTGTTGTGTTGTGGTGGTCAAGTGCATTTCTGCCTTGAAGGTCTCTGCTGTTTGGGTAGTTTTTATTGAGAGCCTCTGTGAAGGTGGGTGTGTGGTTTGTGTTTTTATGTGAAGGCAGTGCTGGTGTGTGTTCTGGAGGGCTGTGTGTTCCATGTGGTGTGGTGCAAGTGTTGACCTTCTCCTCTTAACCAGCTATTCCGGTCTTGGCTGGAGAGTGTGTGGCTTCCAGTTTGGATATATAAATGCATCTCTCACAAGTCTGAGTGTTGGGAGGTAAGAGGAAAGGGTTGCTGGTGTACATG
Source organism: Protopterus annectens (assembly GCF_019279795.1). Taxonomy (NCBI): domain Eukaryota; kingdom Metazoa; phylum Chordata; order Ceratodontiformes; family Protopteridae; genus Protopterus; species Protopterus annectens. The sequence goes on from NC_056735.1 coordinate 1,693,740,537, forward strand.
AGCAGTGGCTACATTGCCTCAGGATGCCTGAGTTCACCAGGTTAATAGGAGAAATCACAGAGAACTGACCTTTAGACATGCCTGGAGGGGAGGGCATTAATAATAAGTACTGAAGCTGTTTCCTTGTAGAACATTTAGTGCTGGTAGCACTTTTGTGTGCTACAATAATTGCTTCAAGAAGTCTGGTAAAGTGCAGAGAGGAGAGAACTAGGAGATCCAAGGGAAAAATTGAAGAGCAGACTTTGGCACTGCTCAGGAGCTTACAAGCAGTCCTGGATACAGCAAGTTTGTATCTGGACTAGACTAGTTACAGGAAAGGCGGGAAACGAGCGCAAATGCGGGCTTTTAAACCAGAAAGTTAAAAGAGATGGAAAAACTGCCCAAACAGCCAATAAACTACAATTTCTGGGCCAGAAACCACTCCTCTTGTGGTAGATAAGCTGCCTAGTGCTTACCACTTCCACTGATTAAGCTAGAAAGGCTTGGGGGGGGGGGCTCAGAAGCTTGCATACAGTCCTGGCTACAGCAAATCTGTATCCAGACTAGACTAGTTACAGGAAAGGTGGGAAAACCGCAAACGTGGGCTTTTAAACCAGAAAGTTGAAAGAGATGGCAAAACTGCTACAGCCAATAATCTACAATTTCTGGTCCAGAAACCACTCCTCTTGTGGTAGATAGGCTACCTAGTGCTTAATGTTATCAGATGTCTGCCTCCCCTCCACAAAATCACATTGATATATATCAATTTTGTTATCACCTTTGCCATTTGTGTACCCGTTACAGACATGAACAAATTATAATCATGATTTAGGATTGAAGTGGGGCTGTACAAAGCTGGATCTGATTGGTCTTTACCCTCTTTAGTCATTACAAGGACCATCTTTTTCTTCTAGGATGTTGGTGTTTCTCCTCCTCTTAAAAACACTATTAAACAAAACCTTCAAGATCTTTCAGTTTTTGCCTCCTAGCTTCTAAACTTCCACAGGAATACCATCTATTCATAGGGACTTTCCTTTATCATCTCCTCCTATCCTGTTAGTAATTGAGCCTCGTCTACCTCTAATGCTGGCATATTTAATTCTTCCATAAACATTTCCATTTGTAACTTTTCTTGATTTCCATATTTATCTGCTTTATACAGACTTATAAAATTTCACAAATATGTCTAATATCTCTATAGGATCTCTTGTTATTTTCCTTGTTTGTAGGCTCCCTAAGCTTGGCAGCACACTTTCTGCTTTCTGTTACATGAGTTGTTGTGCTAAAAGTTTTTGTGTTCTGGCATTATTATCCAAAAACAGTTGGTTAACAGCAATCATTTTAAACTCATGGATATTATCAAGGTAATCCTTTATTTTCCACTTATCATTCTCCAGTTGCTCCTCCTCTTGTTCTGTGGGATTCTCCATGTTCTTCAGTACTTTAACATTTATCAGTCCCTGTAAATAATTATTGTTACTTCTTAACCATATCTCTCTTTCTTTTATTTCCACCTTGTTTTTAAACTTTAATTTTATCCCACTCCCTAGCTATATTTTCAAAAGAAATTTCTGTATTCTCTAATAACTCTCGGAACAATTTCCCCTACCCATTCCTTAAATTCGAGTCTATATCACATAGTCAAAGTCTTATAACTTCGAACACGTAATGTTCGAACCATTATGGTTGAAGTTACAAAACTTCGACTATGGATAAAAAACAAACAACGGAAAACAAAATTGTTTTAAGCAGGGGGGCAAGCCCCGCTGCGCACCCCCCGCTACTTAAATATACCAACTCCGACATCACACCCCATTGAACAAAATGGAAACCTCCGCTTATGGAGATTTCCATTCAAACACTCGAACTTTTGCAAATTCGAACTTATGGTCTCAACCATATGAGATTCGAACTTGTAAAAGTTCGACTATGTGGTAGAAACCCCTTAAATTCCTCTCTTTTCAACATATAAATGGGAAAGTGCCAGTGTCACATTTTTGTTTCATTACCCTGTGTTTTTGTTTTAGTTATTATTGGCGTATGATCTGAAATAGTTATTGGGTGAGTATCGAAACTTTCAATTAAATGTACACACACCTGCAAAATGTAAGTTTTGTCTAGCCTAGCCCAGTTTTCGTATCTTGGGGAATAATATGTAAACTCACTCTGAACTCCTTCTACTGAATTCACATCTTCCATCCCAAATATTTTCATAACTTTCTTCAAAACTCAACCCTTCTTTGTTATAATTCCTCTTTCAGCCCCCCCCCCCCAGACAAATCTTTACTACTGCTAATCAAATTCCAGTCCCTATCTATAAGTAATATTCCCTACTGAAAACTGATTATTTCTCATAAACTTTTCTTAAGCTCCATTATAGCAGTTTTAGATGGAATATAAATGTATGGCAATGTGGTCCTTCTCCCTTGCCAGTAGCCCCTTAATCCTACAAATCTACCATTGTTATCCTCTTGTATCACTATTAGAGCTCCTCTTGCAATTAATATAAGTACTCCTCTTTTCCTGTGTCCCATGTATTCTGTTGAACAGCTTTCCTGAAAACCTTTATTTATCAAATTCACATGTTCAGTTCTTCCAAATGTGTCACCTGTAGCATAGCCATTTGCACTCTTATAGTTCACTACTCTTTCTTTTTTGTATATATATGTGAGACCGTTAACATTTAAAGATAACATTGAAGATGTAATTGTTAAAAAGTTGTTATTCCCACCTTTATTTGTAACACCTTTTTTAAGTATCTAGTTCCAGCTTTTGTGTTACATGCACACACTGTTTGGCAAGTTGATCTTTTATACAGTTGTTTCTTGCCATGTCCATTTGAGTCTGTCACATCATACTAAACTTTTTGTTTTATTGAAAGCCCTCAGACATGCACCCCCAGTACACCACTAAACCTATTAACTTAATACTAGCACACAACACTATGTGCATCTTCAAATACTGAAGTTTTACCCTCCTAATAGGAACAGTTTCCCAAAATGACAGCCACCTCTCAGACTTGGGTTAACCTAAAAGGAACGGTATCCATGCTAAGACTCATGGTACTACCTGTGCTTCTATTAAGTGCTGTCTGGTTTTGTCTTATTTTTATTTATTCCAAAACCTTGCTCTCCTGAATAAACACGTTATCTCTTCCATCCAAAATCTGGTAACCTCTAAGCTAAACTCTACTTCAACACCCACCTCTCCAAGTCCCACTAACACAACTTTGTTTTCTTTTGAGCCAGTTCCCATTACTTACATCAAATCTCTACTACTCAAGCTAAAACCTTGCTCTCCTTCCACTGACGATCTATCTCCTACATTCCTCAAACTTGCTGCTGACTCAATTACCTATCCTGTATCTATACTAATTAATCGATCTGTTCTGGAATCAACTGTCCCCACCTTTTGGAAATCTTTCTTCACTATCCCTCTTCATAAAGGTGGAAACTCCACTGACCCCTCAAACTACCGACCCATTGCCATTCTGTCCCCCCTCTCCAAGATATTAGAAAAATGTATTTACTCACAGCTTTTCAATCACCTCCTCACACACCACTTACTTACCCCTACCCAACATGGATTTCGTCCTCACTACAGCACCACCACTGCCCTCCTCTCCTTCGCTCATATCATTGCAGAGGACCTAGACAACAATAAACTCATTTCCTGTCTCTTCCTAGATCTCTCCAAAGCCTTCGATACTGTCTCTCATCCTCTGCTACTATCCAAACTCGCAAATCTCCACCTATCCCCCTCTGCACTTGCCTGGTTTAATAGTTACCTATCTGGCAGGGAACAATCTGTCAAATGGCTCTCATCCTCCTCACCTTTCCTTCCCATCTCCACTGGTGTTCCCCAAGGCTCCATCTTGGGACCCCTTTTGTTTAACATCTTCACCAGTGATCTTTACACCTCATGTAAAGAATCCTCCCTTATTCAGTATGCCGACTCCACACTTTTATATCCATCTCAAATAACATTCCTGAACTATACTCCCTGACCCAACAGGCCCTACTATCCACTGAACAATGGCTCTCTCACAACCTATTGATCCTAAATCCCAAAAAGAACAAACTCCTACTTTTCCTTCCCTGTTCTTTCTCATCACAAAACCTCCTTTTTTATTGCATCTTCTAACAATACAAATATCCAACCTGACACCCACACAAAACTCCTAGGGGTCATTATCGATGACGAACTTCAACCTACACATACCCCAATGTATAAAAAAAACAAACCAGAAACTAGGTCTGCTATATCAGAACAAAAAATTCCTAACCCCTGAATCTAGACTTACCTTGGGCCAGGCACTTCTCCTCCCCTCCCTCTTATACGCCTCCCCAGTTCTTACCAATATCCAGGCCTCCACTCTAAACAAACTGCAACAGACTTATCATAAAATAGCCAGATTCATTACTAACTCCCCATACAACTCACACCACTGCATTTCTTTAAACTCTCTTTAATGGCTTGAACTTCCCCAGTTTCTGCTATCTTATCAATTTCATATGCTACACTCTATTCTTTATGAACCCTCCTTCTGTCCATCTCTGTCTTCCTTAGTCATCTACATCCCATCCCGGACCCTCCATACTTCTAACCAACAATTATTTAATATCTACCACCCAAAAAGGTCAGTAGGCAAACTACTGTACAAACACTCCCTTGCCCATGCTTGGAACAAACTTCCCCTTGACTTACATTCAATCTCCCACACCTCACACTTTAAAAATGAACTAAAAGCTTATTTTCTCAATTCCAGAACCTGCCCTTGCCATGACCCTACCTAGTCTTCCTTCCCTTTATGTACCCTCAAAAGGACCATACTTAGTACCTCATTACACCTCTCTCTCTCCAATGTGTCTACTATGCATTTGCACAATTTTATACAAACAAAAAATGTTCATTGTTGACCTATTGAACTATATCAATATAAAATTGTTACTTAGCTTCTTTGTAATGCAACTTTAACTTTATGCATGTATCCCAGCATATGTGAATTGTTTTGCTATAACTGCTGTTATATCAATATTGTTTAAAATTGTACTTGTTTTGAAATGTATTACTGGAGCTTTTCTCCTCACGTCTCCACTGAAAATGGGCCACAAGCCCAGTTGGACAAACCCGGTTAACAAATGTCAATAAGTAAATAAATATAAATAAATAAATAAATATCTCCCAGAATGGGAAAACACTTGAGTGCTTTCAGAAAACATGATCTCCTAGCTATTGGAAGAAAGAAGTATTTTGTTTTTATTGTTCTTTATCATATTGTTTCCATGGAGAATTGAGAATGAGATACAGAGTTGCTTCTACAAGCATTTATTTATTTAGTTGCTAGAGCAAAGCATTTTTATATTCAATGCTCTTTTTATTTATTTACTTTCTCTTAAAAACTTGTTACTAGATCAAGCCAAGGGCCATAATCCAGTCATTCCTCTATGCAAAATAAGCAAAAGCGCATCAGTTTTTCTTGTATCATACTCTTTTGACCAGAATTTTCTTCTTTTTTATTTATTCATGTATTTATTTATTTATTCGTTTATTTTTTTTTTTTTTTACATTACATTGCCTATGTTTCTTAAAACTGAACAAGGAGAAAGAGAAAAGAAGTAAAAGAAAAGACAGGGGCAATTGTTTACTTTATTTTCCCCATTACACTTGAAAATAACTGAGAAAACTTTATACCATGCATTTTATATCATGCACTATAAAAATAATACTGTTGAGAACAAAATGTTGTTTTACTTGCAATTAACTCTCTCTCTCCTCTTACACTCTCGTAAGTGTTCCTCTAACATTAATGACATGAAGTAGGGCATATGCTTTAGAGTCCCCTACAAGTTCAACAAAGTCAGAAATAGTCTAATATTTCCAGGTTTTCTTATTCTGTCAAGTTTTACAAATATAATTAATGCTTTGTAACCCCACATTTATTTGTCAGTTTCCAAGTTGCTGGTTTTATTCCTGTTTTATCTCCAGCTCCCAAACAGTCTCTGCTTCATTTCCAACATACTCTTGGTTCTTATAGTCAACTCTTGTTTTTTTTTTTTGTCTATCGGATATTTTCTGTTGAAACATTGTTATAGGTTTTACTGGCACAGTCTCTCTGTGGTCTTTAATACCAGAAGAACAAGTAGCAGAATCTCCTTCTTTCTTGCAGCTCACTTTTTGTTGGACAAACTTTGTATTTCCTCCTTAGTATGTTCTGCATTAGTAATGATATTGTCCCTCCAGGAAAGTATATTCCGAAAATACAGTAGCTGGATACAGCAGTTTGAATCTCAAACCTGCTTCTCAACATTCCCTGATTTGTGGAATAAATTTACTCCTCTTCTGCCTTGTGTACTGTCAGTAATCATTTTCCACAAACACTCAACTGTCTCCCACTTTTAGTACTTTGTCCTTCTGCCATAGTTTTGTCAAAATCAATTCCTTATGCTGGTAGGATTGCACCTTTACTATTAAAGGTCTAGGTTGCTTTCTCAATACCAGGTTTGGAGCACGCACACGATGTGCCCTTTCAGTTAACAACTTCTGCTGTGGAATACCAGTGCAGTTGCTTATTTGTGCTTTCATAAAATTAATACGGTCTGTTCCTTCCAGCTTCTGTGGTACAGCAGAAAATCTCAGGTTTTCCCTACATGCTCTGTCCTCTAATTCTATTATTTTTTTAAACATCTCTTCTTGAACAGTCTCATATTCAGCCAGCCTTTTCTTCATTTTGACCTCTGATTTTTGCAGTTTTATCACTTCATCTGTCTGTTTAAAGCTACTTCCACTTTTTCCAGTCATTTCTTATTTGAGTTGATAAACTCAATCAGTGTTTCATTTATATAAAACACAAAAATTCCACCAGCAGACAAAAACCACACAAGTAGCCAGAAACCAAAGCTGAGTGCAGAAAAAAAGCACCAGAGTGGAAACACGGCAGTCACAGTTCAAAATGTCCAAAGATAAACTAGGCAGCATGTGAAATAAATTCAAGTGTGGAAACAGAGCAGTCGCAATTCAAAATATCCAAAGGTAAGGTAAGGAGCAAACAGCAGGTAAAGTAAATCCAAGTTTAATGCATATACAAACTGGTAGACGCTTTCACTATGGAATCATAACTTCTTCAGACCCTTATAAAGCACAGCTTCACTGAACATTTATATAACAGTGTCATAATACACAAACCAATCAGAAGCTAAAACTAATAAAACAAATAGTTAAAGCTGAACTCACTGAAGAAGTGAACCCAGCAAAAGGAGATAAACATCCTTCTGGCTTTTAAAACTGGTTTCAAGGGTACAAATTCATTTAAGCATAACCACACATGAGAACATAGTTTGGCTATCCATCTTGCTTCGCTTCTCTCGCTTTCATTTTCACTGTTGCCTGACCTAGCATTCTCGTATATAACACATAACACAATAAAAGAAAGCCTATGTGCATAACCTTACATCTGAACATGTTTAGCTAAGGCATTGACAGTGTTACATTTATTTATACAATATATATGGTCCCTAATGCGTTCACAAAACCGACAGTTGGTTTTGCCAACATAAAATGAGCTACATTGCTCAGTTAGCTAAATAAACAACATTCATGGTGTCCCAGTTAGCCATAACATTTAAAAAATATTTTTTCCTTCTCTGTGGATGAACAAACTCAGTCTCTGACATACTAACAGAAATTACAAGTGACACATTTTTTGGCACCCTCTCCTTGTTGTCTATAGTCCAACTTATCCAGATAACACTTTAAATTCACCATATTCCTGTAATCAAACTTAGATGTGCCAACTAATGCTTCATTAGATGAATCAGAAGTTAAAATATGCCAATTATTTTTAATTGCGTCAGTGACCTGGAAAAAGTCATAGGGACTCTTAAGATGTTGTCCCTTCTAACTTGTCTGTGTGGGTCATAAAATAAGGTCTCCCAATACCCTCCCTAAGCTGATAGGCACTACATATACTTATCTATCTCAGTCCCTTTATACCTCCTATTCTCAAAATCATCCTTCAGAGGCATGATAAATTCCTTAAAGTCCTGGTCTTTAACATGTAGCTTAGATGCCCTTAACATTTGTCCCTTCACCACATTCTCAAACACATAGGGTGCATATTGCTAAGATGGACAAAACTCTAACAATCATTTCTATAAAGGCTAGTAATGAGTCTATTACTACCAGGCTCCCACTTCACAATAACATCCACATAGGATATCTCCATATGGGACAGTGAACCGCAAAAAGCCTGTAGTGGAATGAAGATAGAAGATAAATTCATCTAATTCCACTATGGTGCCAGTCCCAACCATGAAAAGGTCATCCACAAACAGTCAGTAAAATTGTATTTGATGACCCCACCTTTCTCAAACTCACTAGTAACCTGCATTCCCATACAGCCATGACTGCATTGGCATAGCTATTGGCACAAGGTGTGCCCATAGCCACACCATGCCTCTGGTGGTAATATCTATTGTCAAATGTAAAAATGTTATTCTCCAAAACCATCTCAAGGAGAAATACAGTAAGATCAGTCTGCATAGCGTCCAAATCACCTTCATTTCAACACAATCCTTGACCATTAAAATGCATTGCTGATTAGGTATCACTGTAAACAGTGATACAATATCAAGTGTTAAAGGTAACTACATGGAAACGTACCATCCTTTGAAAGTTCGTACAAATCAAAAAGAAATTGCTGTGTATTTTTTTTAACACAAAAACATAAGCATCCGACATCGGTCTCAACTTTTTCTCTAAGTAAATGGATATAGGTTCAGTGAGCCCCCTACCCCACCCAGGCAACTATAGGTCTAAACAGAAGATGGCTTGTGTTCTTGTGAATCTTGGGTAGACCCTGAAATAACAGAACAAGAGGCAAGTCAACTTTTCGATATCATCAGGAATAGCGCCTTCTAATTTGGTATTGTAAAGCAAACCATGAACACTGCTAATAAAACCATATAACTCAACCTTAGAAATACATTTATAAGTTTCACTATTGGACAACATAGCATTCAAACTGTTATAATAAAATTCACGATTCATAACCACCATGCCCCTATTGTCAGCAGATTTTATCACAATACTTTGTTCATTCATGAGGGAGCATAAAACACGCCACTCCTCTGGTGACAAATTAACAAACCTGCAAGCCAGTTTTACCTTTCTGTAACATATTATAAATATCAGATTCACAAATTCTCAAAAACACTTCTAACGCAGAATTATTGACAGGAACAGATGTATTAGGTTCACGAAATAAAACAAAATCCCTGTCAGAAATAGTCTTGCCACACAGTAACCTCAACATAATATTTCATGCAAACAGTTTCAAATCAAAAATAACATCTGCCACATAGTAACTTTCAATGGGATAAAAGATAAACCTTTACTCAAAATTGGCACTTCTGCCTCAGACAGTACCTTTGTCGATATATTGTGTATCAGTGTTCATCTCTTATGACCCGCGGTAGTGGTGCTGCGGTAGCATTGTCGCCTCACAGCAAGACGTTGTCCCATTCAATTCTCAGCCAGAACGTCTTCTGTGTGGAGGCATGCGTGAATGAGCGTGCCTTCATTGAATGTTGTGCATCACGGCTGGTAACTCGGCACATAAAAATACACTACCAAACATTAGCGGACCGGAGTTTCTGCTGTGGCGACCCCTAACCCGGGATAAGCCGAAAGACACAACGACAAAAAGTGTTCATCTCTTATGAGTCACATTCTCTTTCTCCCTCCCTTGACTGCATGAATGTGAGTGGTTGCACGACCCACTTTTGATAGGCTGTGGCAGAGTCGGAAAACTCTTCCCCACAGAAACAACAGCAACAGTTTTTAAAAGGCAGAAGGAGAAGGAAAAAGTAATGTTTATCTCCTTTTGCTGGGTTCACTTCTTCAGTGAGTTCAGCTTTAACTATTTGTTTTATTAGTTTTAGATTCTGATTTGGTTTGTGTATTATGCCCAAAGGATATGCAGCAGAATGATAATCCAAATGTGAAGACTTAAAATATTAATAAAAACACCTGGACTAAAATGCCAGACTATTTATTACATAACAAACAACAACAAAGCTTTCAGATACAGTCCTTCCTCAGTGTTAAAATCAATTAAAAGTTTCACCATTTTAAAGTAAAATGAATAAAGCATATGATACAGCCAGCCAGTGAAATCCATTTGACAATTAAGAAGAAAAATACAGTAAAGACATATAGTATATCAGCAGTACTTCATTTGTTTTCTTAATAAAACTGGTTTAACAGTAACTGCACTGTTCAAGCCTGGTTTCAAATCTGCTCCCAGTCTAACTATCCAACTATATTCAGCATTTTCCAGCATATTATTAAAACCACCCCCTCTAATGTGCCGGGTCTGTATTATAACAACGTGGGGGAAACAGCACAACCCGTACGGCCGGCCCACCGATTTTCTTTCTCTGGGAAAAAATTAGTTGTTCTGGCCGTTCGCTACTTTGCTGGTTCAACACTTAGTGTTCGACCTAACAGCGTTCGATCATCTGATCGTTTGCTGAACTAAAGTAGACCCAATGTGCCTATGTACAAGCTGAATAACTCTAAAGTTAAACACATGCCCAGAATCAGTTTCTAATATATGCTTATATAAGGCATTTGTTTCAATACCCTTGTGTTTATTAGACTTGTGTTCAGTAATACACTCTTTGAATTTCCTAGTACACTTCCCCACATAAAAACTAGAACATTTTGCACAAGTTGCCAAATAAGCAATATATGTAGTGTTACATATAGCAGAACATGAAAAATTATATATAAATCTAGTTACTGGGCGAACAAATTTATCATTGTCAACAGTAGCTATGTCATTACAACAACTGCAGCTGAAGCAGGGAAAAGCACCATATTTATTAAAGCTCATACCTACAACACTATTAGATGTAAAATCCTTATAGCATAGCCTCCTTTTGTGGCTTTTACAATTTCTGTATGAAAATTTTGGTTTATCACTTATAAGCTGTCTCAAATCAGGCAGCGTCTTAAGTATGGACCAATATTTACCTATACTTTTCTTTACTTCCCCTGTTCTCAAATTATAAATAGTAACGTATCTTATAACATCATTCTGTTTATTCTCATATAATTGTTGATTATCATTTACTTGAAAGAATGGTTTAGCTATAGTATTACGTTTACTAAATACTTCACTCACTCTCCATTTCTATAATATATCCTCTCTCACAAAACTCATCAAACATAAGATGCATTTGTTATTTACACTTCAATTCGCTTGTATTGAGCCTACTTGCTGGAATAAATTGACCCCTCATAATACAATTAAAAACATGCGGTGCATGCATTCTGGTTTAATGCACATAACGATTTTTGTGTACATTCTTCCTATATATACTTGTGTTTATTAAATCATTATTGCTTTAATTGCAGTTATGTTAGCAACTGATTCTGGGCATGTGTTTAAGTTTAGAGTTATTCAGGTTATACATAGGCACATTAGAGGGGGTGATTTTAATAATGTGTTGGAAAATGCTGAATATAGTTGGATAGTTCGATTCGGAGCAGATTTGAAACCAGATTCGGAGCAGATTTGAAACCAGGCTTGAATAGTGCATTTACTGTTAAACCAGTTTTATTAAGAAAACCGATGGAAGTACTGTTTATATGTCTGTAATGTATTTTTCTTAATTGTCAAATGGATTTCACTGGCTGGCTGTTATCATATGCTTTATTCATTTTACCTTAAAATGATGAAACTTTTTATTGATTTTAACACTGAGGAAGGATTGTATCTGAAAGCTTTGTTGTAGTTTGTTATGTAATAAATAGTTTGGCATTTTAGTCTGGGTGTTTTTATTAATGGTTTGTGTATTCATTGTTATATAAATGTTCAGTGAAGATGCTGCTTTATTAGGGTCTGAAGATTCCATAGCAAAAGCACTTACCAGGTTGTATATGCATTAAATTTGGATTTATTTTACCTGCTGCCTGCTGTTTACTGCCTACTTTGCCTTTGGATATTTTGAATTGTGACTACTGTGTTTCCACACTGGTGTTTTTTTTTCCTGCACAGTGTTTCATTTATGTTAATCAGCTCTGACTACATTTGACTTACTGAAAGTCATGTCTTGCACCAAAGCAGGAGCTTGCACTGCTTTTTGGTGAAGAGCTGCAAAATTATTCCCAGTCAATGTTTTTTCACTCACCTTTTGTGATTAATTTTCTTTCAGGTACTTTTTGCTGGCATCCAGGCAGTCCACTTGCTAGCCAGTTACTGAAGTTTACCCAAAAATACAAGTTTACTGGATTGCTCTGCTGAGTTTCTGTTTTTACACTGGGAGAGCTGAAATTAAGTTGTTAGTGTGCAGCTATCGTGGAGGTCCTCAACTGGTAGAAGTGTTTATAAGAACAAGATCCAAGTCTACTTTCCTGTTGAATGCCACTAGATTTATTTTAATACTGTTGTGGCAAGCTTTTGGTTATTGTCTAATGTTGTAAATCTTTACGGTCTGTTTAATACTGTTGTAGGATACTGTATATTGCACACTTGAATAGCATTTGTTGGAGTTTAATAGTGACTTTCCATGTCCTGGGTTGTAAGGCTGATTTTATAATTTCATTTAGTATTACATGAGATACTCCCTTTTGCATGGTTGAAGACCATTCACTTACAAGGCTAACACACAACCTTGCACTTTTACAAAACTGATCGTATATCATCTGTTATGTACCTATTCAGTAAAATAGATGAATATTGTTTCATTCTGTGTAGTATAGACCCTGGGTGCCCTAGGCTGTGTGCCTGATTTTGTTTCAGTGTTTTTAGACAAGATTCTTTGCACATTGTTGTATTTATTTTAATTGTGGTATGGTATACTTCAGGGTGCATATTTGATTTTATAGTGCTATAGAATCTGTTCAGTTGCATCATAGAATGTAGTATGTTGCATGTTTAACAAGCATTACATTCACTTCAGACTGTGATGCCATGCCTTGGGCTGTGTGCCTGATTTTATAACACGTTGTCAGTTTAATAATGCCACCAGATGCTTTACATTTGTACTTGAACATCATGCATTTCAGTGTCATAGCATGTCCTGAGTTGAGGCTGATTTTATAACATGTTAAATGCAGTTTTACACTACATTGGGATGGTCTGTATTAAGTAGTAGAAAAACTTTAATTTGCTAACACACAACATTCCAGTCTGAGTCTTTTGTAGACTGTTATCCTTCAACTGTATGTTTGCAATAATGCATCCATGCGTGTTCAGAAGTAATACCATAGTTGTGTGTTGTTGGTCTTCCCATGATTTTTCCTTCACAGTGGTTCCTTTGGCACTACCATCACAGACAGATTGCCAATGTTAGTGTGCAAGGGAGTGTCCTGCAGTTCTGTCTGCCATGATAGACCAGGCCACCCTGGTTTTCTTATGATTTAGCACTGAATTACACACCAGTAAAGTCATGAAGGTTTAGCCAAAGAAAGTAAAAAAAAAAATGGATTCTAAAGCAGAATAGCCAAGCTTAAAAAAGGAGCACATTGACTTTAAAACTGCCAAGTGATACTTAATTTACTTTTCTTTCCTGAAGCAGTCCCCATCAAACAATGCGACATGTTTATTACGGAGTGCAGTAATGGAAAACCATAAGTAGCACTGCACTAACTTTTAACATATGAAGCATTTCTCTACTTTTCCTGATCAAGCCATTGTCATTGTCACTGTAACAGGTTTATTATTGAATACTGTAATGGAAAGCAGTACATCTGGCATAGTGATTGCAGTGACAGTGGCAAAGCAGCATCACTACTTGCTGAGTGACTGTGTTGACCACCACTTGAAGTGCTTTGATATTTCCCTTATCAGTTAAAATGTCATACAAATCCTTTTTTCATTCGCATACTGATTAGCTACAGCAACTTTTCTACTGAAGCAATGTGCTAAAATCTGTATCATGAAGTTCCCGTAGCCATTGATAATAACGTCACCATTATTTTAGATGTCTAAAATGGGACTTTTCATAACAAATCATCAGATTTTGCAGGACAAACCATACTCTGCCTTTGCAAAAGACTTCTTTTCACTTTATTAGCAAACTGAAAATTCACTGTTGTAGATGTTTACCTGATCTAGTGTTAAGGACCCTCCTTGATGAGTCGTGTGATGGGTTTTAACCTCTCCATCAGTCAACATCAGAATTTTTTCCAGAGCTTTCATGCTCAGCATTAGACATGTATCCATGATGATGATGATGCATGTGATGATGTAACATCAGCTACATAAACATGCTAATCTTTCAGTCATGCCACTTTTCTCTTGACTCTTACGTCTTATTTCAGATCTCAGTCAATGCTATTGCAGTAAAAAATGCCTAATTGTATGTACCCTTTGGTATTTTCTGGTGTTCCGGAATTTTTAGATATGAAAGAATGGCAGAAGAAGGCTGCTTATAGGGGTAATGTGAGGGATGATTTCTGTGTCTGACAAGTAGGATAGAGTTCGATAACTGTGACTTTATTGGTTTGGGCTGTAATCTTCCCAATGGTAGTGTTATACTCTGGGTATTCTCCCAGCAGTAGGGAATACACCTAATTTGTTGTGACTGAATCCCTTTCAGGTCTTCCATTTTCATGACGTTGAGGTCAGGGATATGCATAGCCTTTGCTGCCTCATTGAGATTAAAATAAATGAAAATTGACCAAGTATATCAACTCAAATAGCAAAAGACTGAAAAAAATAGAAGAAACTTTAGCTATTCAGGTGACCTGATAAAAAGTACAGTAAATCAGAGGTTGAAATGAAGTAAAGGATAGTGGAGTTTGAAACTTCTTAAGGCGAGCTATTTAAAAAATGGTAAAATTAAAAGACAAGAGCACACAGAGAAAACCTGAGATTTTCTGCTGTACTAGAGAAACTGGTGGGAACAGACTGTTTTAGTTTTATAAAAACATTTATAAGCAACTGGACTGTTATTCCACATCAGGATTTGTTAATTGAAAGGGCACATTGAATGTATGCTCCAAACCTGGCCACAAGCAAGCAGCCAAGACCTGTATTAGTAAAGATGTAGTCATACCAGCAGAAATAATTGACCCTGACAAAAGTGTGGCAGGAGGGAATAACATTAAAAACTGGAGACAGCAGTGTGTTTGTGGAGCATGATTATTCACTGTGTACCAGGCAGAAGAGAAGCAAATTTATCCGAATAATCAGGGAATGTTGAGACTCTGGTATGAGATTCAAGCTGCTATATCCAGCTGTCTTCAGAATATTTTTTCCTGTAGGATCAAAGACATTTTTGGATGCAGAATGGGCAAATGAGAAAATGAAAGTTTATCCAACAAAAAGTGAGCCAGCAAACAGAAGAGGACTCTGATTCTCATTTTTTTCTGAAAATAAAGCTCAGAGAGAGACTTTGCCAATGAAACCTTTACCAGTGTTTGAAAGGGAAAATTCTTGCGAGAGAGAAAAAAAAGCCCAGGACTTGACTAGTAGAATCAGTAGTACCTTGGACTTGAACCAAATCCAGTCTTGGGAGATAGAGATGAACAGGAGGAAGACCAGCAGCATTGAAATTGAAGAATAACTAGGAGACTATAAAGCATCCATCACATTTGAAAGGTATGTCTTTGCAAGAAATAAAGTGGTTAAGAAAGACTGTACTTTTGTTGACTTTGTTAAACTTGTGAGTGAACTGTAAAGCAAATATCTAACTTTGTTATTAATGTTTAGAAATACATTAAGGGGGAGAGTAACTAAATAAAGTGTTTATTCTTATTAGTATGTGGATAACATTTCATTGTATAAGCTGCATTTTATATATATAGTAAAGCAGTGTTGGGCAAGTGTGTAGTCAGGAGTATTTTAAATGTGGAAGAAATCTTTTCAGTGACTGTTGTGTGTGTGTGTGTGTGTGTTAAAGCTAAAAAAGTAAACAAGTACTTTTTGTAGTTGTAAGAAGTATAGGCTTTCAAGTGTAATAAAAGAAAGGATGGACAAAAGCAAGTTTAATGTTAATATCCTATGATCTTGGGTTGCTGGAGTGGGGGGTGGGGTGAAAAATTCATTGATTATATCGTATGTAGAATTACAATATTTTCTCTTATTTTTACAAGGGTGAATGTCTACCCTAAGACCCTTCCTTGGCTTAAGCTGTGAAAACATGATCTGATGTTGTCAGTCTTCATTTTATCCGTGATATGTGGGTTTGGTTCCGATATCGAAACCAACTCGGCCATTACTACATCTCGCACAGGCCAAAAACTCTCAGTCTTTACCCTTACCCACAATCCCCCTCTCCCAGTTACCTCAGGTCTCGTTTGCTTCTTTTCTGGACAGACGTGTTTGCCTTAGCTCTCGAGCGAAGTTTATTTCATTAATATTTCTTGTTAAAATGTTCTTAGAAATATCTTCTTTCCTTGTTTTCTACCTCTCTGTACATTGGTGTACCTTTATTATCATTGTTGATCCCTTCCCATTCACTTGTGTATTGACACTATATTTGTTGATAGTTCCCCCTTCTTTAGAGTGTCTTATTCTGCTCTCTCCATACACTTCAGTGTACCTGAAACTATCATTGTTGATGGCCCCCCTTTTTTCTTTTCTCTTTCTTTCTGATTTCCTTTTCAGAAAAAAAAATCTCTTTCTATTATCCTTGCCTCAGTTTTATTGTTTTCTGGTTACATAGAAGTGTGGTGTTTGTTTCTGTATCATCCTCCGTCATTATGGCTGACAAATTCAAAGGCCCTGCTGGCTTTAAAAAATGCCAGAAGTGTGGCCACAAAATTCCCTTTTCAGATTCACATCTCTTGTGTGTCTATTGTTTAGGTGCTGTACATCTTCAAGAGCACTGTAGCATTTGCTGCAGAGCTCTCTTTGAGAGAAAGAATAAATTAATCTTGAAGGGCTTAATTCCTTCAGCCATTGGGGAAGCCACATCTGCTGAAAAGAATAAAACCGATATTTCTTCCCCTTCTTCTTCATCTTTAGAAAAGACCAAAAAGAGGAGCTTGTCAGTTCCATCATTCCCCTTGGAACCGACTCACATGAAGCATAAATCCTTGGCTCTATGAAGTACATTGGATCTGATGGTTTCTTGCTGAAAAACTTTGGTATCTGTATCGACAACTACTTCGGCTCCTAAGACCTTGGCACCAAAATCTTTGGTACAACAGGAAATTTAAATACCGGCTCAGGAAAAACACCTCAGCACCTTTTCTTTGATGCAGACTACCTTGGCACAGACGATTCAGTGACTCCATTTGCCCAGAGTGGTATATTTACCAACTATTGATCGTTTTGCTGGTGAATTGCCTGGATTCTTGATTGAAACAGATCATATCCAGAGGTTGTATGATACACTTTTCCAATCTTCCCCCATTTGCAAAAAAAATCCCTGATGTTCCATCCAGTCAGAGGGAATCAGGAGTTCTAGAAATTTGAAAACTGCTAGAAAAAGAGTCACCCAAGAAGTCCCACAAGACCAGAGAGAATCTGGAATTTACTTGAGATTCTTTTTAGTGCGAAAAAAGACAGGGAACTGGAGACTAATTTTGGATCTCGGCATGTTGAACAAATTAGTTTGGCAATGAAATTCCACATGGTCATGGTACAGTCCATTCTTCCATTTTTGGAAAAGGAGAACTGAATGTGCTTGATAGATTTTTCAGGATGCATAATACCACATAAAAATGGACAAGCACTCCAGAATTTTCCTCTGCTTCTGGCTGGGGACCAGTCATTACCAATTCAGAGCGCTGCCCTTTGGTCTCACCATAACCCCTAGGGTGTTCACCAAATGTATGGCGTTAGTGGCAGCTCACTTGAGACTTCAAGTATTCTGGGTGTTTCTGTATTTGGACGACTGGCTCATTACCACTCTGACCAGGCACAGACTGTTAGAAGTGAGAGATTGTGTTCTGCGTACCTGTGATTACTTATGAATAACTGTAAATCACAAAAAATCTCAACTGATTCCAACTCAGAGTCTAAAGTTCTTCGGGACAGTCCTAAACATGACAACAACCATTACATTTCTCCCTTCTGCAAGACTGTCAAAAATCAATGCACAACTTCTGAAAGTAATTCACAGCAAGAAGGTGCCCACACATCTGATCTTACAAGCTTTAGGTTCCATCACAGGCACAATAACTCTAGTTCCTCTAGCGAGATAACATATGAGGATCCTACAGTGGCTGTCGGCATTTCAGTGGTCTATGCTGTACTAACCCATGTCAACCAGATTCTGATCACCAGTTATTGCAAGACAGATCTAGCATGGTGGAAATAATCCAAAGAAATTCTTCTGGGCCACCCCTTTGTCCTTCCTGAACCCAAGGCCATAGTGACTACAGACTCCTCCCAGATTGGGGGGGGGGGATTTTCTGGGCAAGACCGTCCAAGGCCCTTAGTCCCCCTTAGAGGCCAATTTGCACATCATTTTTCTGGAGCTGAGCGTGGTGTATTTAGCATTACAAGCCTTTCAGGCTGCTCTTCCTCCGCGAACAATTGTGATCCAAGCAGACAGCATGTCAGTAGTTTGGTATATCAACAAACAGGGAGGAACCAAATCACACCCTTTTTGTCAAAAAGCACTCAGAGTGTGGCAGTGGGTGATCCCTTCCAACCACTTTCTGGTAGCAATGCACATTCCTGGGAGTTCCATTGTGATAGCAGACAAACTGAGAAGATGTATCCTGCAGCCTCATGAGTGGTCTCTCAATCCAGCAGTGACAGAAAAGATTTCCCATCTGTGGGCTCAGCCTTACTGCTACCTGTTCACCTCTCCCCTAAACAACAAGTGCAGCAACTACTTTACCCTGATTTCCCCACTGGGGAAGTCACCAAGAAACATTCTTCTTCACACTTGGCCTCCTGAACTCCTGTATGCTTTTCCCCTCGATAGCTCTAATCCCAAAATTCTTACAGAAAACACTCAGGTTGAAGAGCAAGTTAATCCTCATTGCTCCTTTTTGGCCTCAACAGTTATTGTTCCCCTTTCTTTGGCCTTACTTAATTCAATGACCATGGACTCTGATACCAACTCCAGACCTTCTGTGCCATCCAGAGAGATTAGTTCACCCAAGCATTCTGAACCACTAGCTGACAGTGTGGTTTCTCTAGTTCCACTAGTTACCAGGCCTCTTAAACTTTCTTCCCCGGTATGCCAAATTCTTCTAGCTTCTCATAAACCTTCTGCCAAGAAGCTGAATGGACAGGTTCATAACCCAGAGATTGCCCATGCTCTGGAATAGACTTCCCATGCAGGTCTCTATTACGATGTCGAACGCACAGGTGTTCGAATGTTGTAATATCGAACCCATATGTCCGAGATGTGAAAATAGAGAAGCCGCGGAACACCAATTTTTTTCCCCCCCAGGGGGAAAAAAAATATCAGTGGGCCATTTTCACGGCTTTGTTATTTCCTCCACTGGGATGCGATCCTGGAGTTGGTATATTTAAGTAGGGGGGTGTGGGGGTGTACAAGTTTAAAGTGTACATGTTTTTTTTTGTTTTTGTACCGGAACAGCAATTTTTTTTCCCTGGGGAAAAAAAATCACTGTTCTGTGTGTTCGGACTTCTTGCATTTAGAACTTCACGGTTCGATATTACATAGTTCGAACACTTGTGAATTCGACGATGTAAATATAGACCCTTCCCATACATGTCAAGCAGAGCACCTCACTGGCCCTCTTCAAGAGAAATCTTCATCAGTGGATGGGAAATAGAAAGTTCACCCTGGGGTCACTCCAGTGGCTCTACTTGAAAGAGGCACTGGGAACTAACATCAGGCTGCATGATGTCAGGGCGCTTCTGTGGGCTAGGCTTGTAAAGGCTCCAGGGCCATTAGCTTAGTGTACACCTATGAACCTATATAACAGCAAATGGAAGTGATTTTTCCATCTGGGCTCGTGAAAGGGATATTGACCCCTTTTCCCACTTCTATTGATAATATTTTAGAATTCTTAACTTCTCTTTTCAATGCAGGAGCTTCTCCTTCTACTATCAGAATACAGTTAGCAGCAATTTCAAATTTCCATTATGGCTTGGAAGAATGTTCCAAGGCTTCTCATAGACTTTATAAGTCTTTCTTAAAATGGTCACATTTGTAGACCCCCCCCCCCCCTTCAAGGACCCGACACCACCTTGGGACCTAAACCTAGTGTTGCAAATCATTGTACATTCCCCTTTTAAACCTTCTGAGGACTGTTCTTGTTAAGGAAGACATTATTTTTAGTGGCAATGACTTCTGCTAGGAGGATGTCAGAAATTCAGGTCTTATCATGTAAACCTCTTTATTTGATCTTTAACAAAGACTCCTTGTGAAAATCTCCCACCTTTCTGCTTAAGGTAGTGTCAGAGTCTAATATAAATCAGACTGTTAATTTGCCTGTTTTTTCCCAAGCTTTTCAAACAAAGGTGAATACTGCCTGCATTTGCTAGATGTCCACAGACAATTAGGCCTTTATCTTCACAGAACAAAAGACATTAGAAAATCTGACCAGCCTTTTATCTTATTTTCAAGAGCAAGGTTTTGTAAACCAGTCAGTAAGGTGACCTTAGCCAGTTGGCTCAAGGATTTTGTATATCCTTCATCTATAAAAATAGAAAAATTGATTTGCCTAGGCCTATTTAGGCACACTCTACAAGACTGTAGCCACTTCTTCTGCAGTTTTCCAGTCAAGGGCTTCAGTGGATGATGTATGTGCAGCTGCAACTTAGGCTTCTCCCCATACATTTATTACTCATTACAAATTGGATTTGGTCTTTATGGGAAGAGCATGTTTTGGTTCAGTGGTGTTCAGGAATGCCCTTCCATGAGTCCACCCAAGGTCTAAGGTAGCTGGGTACTTTGTCCCATATGTCAAGGATAAAAGGAAGATTGACATCATATAAAGAAGTTATATACTTACCATAACTTTTCATCCATGTTGTCCATCTTCATTTATCCTTGACTCCCCTCCATCCATCCCCTGGCCTTTGAAAACTTTTTGGTGGAACGGATACTTTCATATAACTTATTATATTTATTACGGCATAGCAGGTATGGTTTCCACTAAGGCTTCTTTATCTATACTTTATTTCTAATCTGCAAACTCGATCTGAGGTAACTGGGCGAGGGGGATTATGGGTAAAGGTGAAGTTAGAGAGGTTTTGGCCTGTGCGAGGTGTAGTAACAGTAGAGTCAGTTCCGATATCAAAACCAAACGCATATGTCAAGGATAAATGAAGATGGGCAACACAGACGGAATATTATAAGTACATAACTTATTTTTTGCAAGTAAAAAGGCTTGAAAAATAAGACAAAATGATGAAAGTCACAAAAATTGTAAACTTTCTTATATATGCAAAAATATTAGCTTGTTTTTTTGCCTTTTTAGCAAGTGTTCAATGGGAGTCAAGACATCTGCTGCTGAAGGCAGATGTACATTCTCTTCATAGTGAAATTTACAAAGATTCATTGCTGTCTGCTTTCATATGGAGACAAGCTGTCTGCAGATGCAAGCAATTAGTCTTGAAAGTTGTGAGCATTCCTTGCTGACGGAAATGCAAAATGTAAAGGTACAGTGGCAAGCAGTTGTCTGAAAAGCAGAGTTTGAAATGATGGGAAATGAATAAGAGATAGCAGCTTCTGTGACAGCCTTACTATATTGATGCATTTAATAGAACACTGTACAGTTTAGTTTTATTTAAAGATAGCACTGCATTTTTCTTCGGGCTAAAAGTTTATATTTTTTGAAATCATACAATCCATTTTTCACATCTAGGAGGGAACAGGGAGAAGAAAAGAACAGTCAGCAATCAGTGTAAGTGGGAACACCAGCTGTGGCATGAGCTTTAGAATGGGTAACCTTAATTTTAGGTTAGGTAATCTCTGTGGGTAAATCTGTTAATTTGGGCTGCTGTTCTTAGATGGAGGGTTAAACTTCATTTCTGAAGATGAACATAGTATGTTAAGTCGTCTATCTTGCCTTCATTCTTGCTGGTTGGGTTCGGAGCTGATCCTCGGCTCCAACTCGGCCCTCTTCAAAAGCTCGAGAGCTGCATACTTGTTCCAGGCCACCCCATATCCCATGATGCCTGGCGCTACCCAGATCTCATTTGCCGCTTCTGCTTTGAGGTTGTCTTACTGGCTCAGGTCGTATATTTTCATTATTTTATCCGTTTTTTGATAAAAATTATTAGGCTTGTTAGTGTAGATTGCTCTCTCTCTCTCTCTCTCTATATATATATATATATATATATACTTGTATCTATAATTCTTTCTTGATTCTTCCCCCTTTCCCTTCAGAAAACTTGTTTTAGTTCGAGAGTTTTCCTCGCCCCCTTCACTTTCTGCTCTTAGGTAGCCTTTTAAATTAGAGGCTAACCCTTTTCCCCCTTTTCTATTAAAAAAAAAAAAACTTTTAGCCTTTACCTAATTAGTTTTATTTAGCTTGTAAATAGAATATTGTCAGTATTCTTGGCTATGTTTTGGGTGTCTTAACTTTAATGTGTGTGGTAGAAGTTAAATCCTAGTTTTTTTGTGTATTGTCCTTTGTATTCAAATTTTTTTTCAGGGATGTCCAAGGATACCAAGGTGTCCAGATTCAAGAAGTGTGACTCATGCTGTCAGAAGATGTCTCTGACAGATGGTCACACTTCTTGTGTCTATTGTCTGGGCGTCGTGCACCTGCAGGACTCTTGTTCGGTTTGCCATGGTTTCAGCCCAAGAGTCCTGCAGGAGCGTAAAAATAAGTTAATCCTATGGGGTTTACTTAAGCAGGATTCACTGGCTAAGGCTCAGTCTGTGAAGGCCTCTAAGCCACCTAAATCTTCGGCTCCCAGTTCGGAGCCGTCAATGGGTGAAGCTGTTCCTTCAGCCTCTGTTCCGGCCGGAACCGATTTACCTGCCTCCCAGTCGGTTCCGACTCTCACTTCAGAGCCGTCGGGGAGTCGAAAGAGATCTAGGTCTCCCTCCCTGGAGTCAATACGCTCGGCTCCAAGGTCTCCTCTGCTCCAGTCGGAGCACAGTCATCGGTCCCACTCTTCACGGTCCTCAAGACTATCAGATCATGATGTGGAGAGAGTGATCAGTAGGCTTTTAAAATCGCAGGCTCTAGCAAAAATGTTGTCCAGCCCCCCTCATCAGGTGTCAGCTCCGTCCATGTCTGCAGTTATTCCTCCTCCAACTCCTCCCTTGAGTTTGGAGCTGGAGTTCGTTGGGATTCGAGTCGTGGAACCGTCTGCACCGATACCTTCTCCTTCGGTTCCGTTGTCAGCTCCAATCACTTCCTTGGTACCGTCCTTGGAAAGGTCTGGGCGCCGAGACTCCCTCTTGGCTCCAAGGGGGCGAGAGGCATCGGACCCTTGTCCAACCTCGTTCTCTCCCTCGGAGCTTTGGCGCAAGTGAGCTCGGCTCCTACATCGGCTTCGGAGCCGTCCCCCTTGGTGTGGAGAGGGATTCCGGTCTCTTCGGAACCGGAGTCTTCTCGGCATCAGACCAGGGATACCTTCGAGGTCATGAGGTGTGTGCTGGCCCCTGAATCATCCCCACGATCATCCCCATCGGCTCCTCCCACTATGGTGCCTGCATCTGCCTCTGCCCCTCCTCCAGACCCCAAGTGTGGAGAACCAATGCTCCAGGGCACCCCCCCCGGGTGTATCTTCCTCTTCCGAGGCCTCCCCTGATCATTCAGAGGAGCCATCTCATAAGAGGAAATGCAAGAGGAAGCATGTTGACTCCCCTGAGTCTGTCACATCAGGTACCGTCTTAGAGGATTCGGAAGGGTCCCCGAGATCCCCATCTGAAGATGTCTCCTTCTCCGACATCCTTGAGATGCTTAGGCAGAGGGGGAATTGGACTAACCTAAGCCTGTCCGAGGATGAGTCAGTATTTCTGGATGCGTTCGGATCCTGACCTTCCACCTCTTGGGTGTCTCCGCCTTTCGACCCACTGATGTCTGTGGTGGCTTGGAAGGCGTGGTCAGCTCCAGACACAGTGGAACCGACCCCCAGAAACCCGCTAAATTCATAATGACCCCACAGGATAAACAGTTTTTGACCAAAGGTGTCCCTGTTGATGCCATGGTGGTAGCGGCGGCCACAAAGAAGGAGTTGGCTGAAACTTCTTCATCTGTCCATCCCCCTAACAAGGAGTCCAGGACGATGGACAGATATGGGAAGCGGATGTTCTCTTCAGCGACCTTGTCTATGAGGTATCTGAATTATTTGTGCCACTTTACCCGCCTTCAAAGGGATCTCCTTAAGGAGCTTGGAGATACCCTCCAAGATCCATCAGCTGACGTGTCCGGGGCTAAGGCAGCCTCCCAGCTGGCGACTCTTAATTCAGTGGTGAACTCCTCCATGAGGCTCATTTCTTATGCAGCTGATGGTGCGAGTAGAGCCGTGGGCCCATGCTTGGATGCGGCTATGTAACTTTGCGGAACCTTTCAGAGCGTCTTTCACCAACACCCCTTTTTGGATCACAGGTGAAGGACACCCTTACCAGGTGTGAGCAGGAAGGCAAGACTCTCTCTGCCGTGGGAGTCCATTTTTCCACTCCTTCCAGACCATATCCCATGGGTCGGAAGAGTGGAAAAATGTGGTTCCGAAAATCCCAGTGAGCCTTGCCGGACACACGTGGTGAGGTCCCATCCAGGGGCAGAAGAGGGAACAATAATAGACTCCGCCCTTGTGGCAGAGGGGGTCCGCAAAACCAGGTCAGCAGAGAATCCTTCTCTGAGAAGCCCTCCCACCATCCCTGAAGGGGTGCCCGACTGCCCACCTCCGGAGGCAGTCGGGGGAAGATTATCGCTGTACCCAAGAGCCTGGCAAGACATAACACAAGACAAATGGGTACAGTCGGTTATATCCGGAGGCTACAGAATACCCTTTGTTTGCACTCCCGTAGTGTTAAACAAGTCCCTTCCAGATGTTCCACCCAATCTAAGGGATCAAGCAGTACAAGAAATTTCAGAACTGCTAAGAAAAAGGGCCATCCAGCAAGTCCCAGCAGACCAGCAAGGATCCAGAATTTACTTAAGGATCTTTTTGGTACCAAAAAAGACAGGGGACTGGAGACCAATTCTGAATCTCAGCAGACTGAACAGGTCTGTACAAAGAACCAAGTTTCGGATGGTCACGCTACAGTCCATTATGCCCTTTCTGGGTCAGGACAATTGGATGTGCTCTATAGATCTTCAGGATGCGTACTACCACGTCAAAATGGACAGACGCTCCAGAAGATTCCTTCGCTTCCAGCTGGGAGCCAGCCATTACCAGTTCAGAGCTCTGCCCTTTGGTCTCACCACAGCCCCCAGGGTGTTCACCAAATGTATGGCAGTAGTTACCGCTCACCTGAGACGGCAAAGATTCCAGGTGTTTCCATATCTAGACGATTGGCTCCTTACTGCTACCACCAGGCATCACCTTCTGCGAGCCAGAGACTACACTATCGTGACTTGCTCCAGACTAGGTATCTCAATAAATTTTAAAAAGTCTGCATTGTCGCCCTGTCAGTCTATCACCTTTATAGGCGCAAATTTAAATACAAAAGACATGTCAGCGAGGCTTCCACCAGACAGGGTATTAGTGATTCGTCAACATGTACAGGTCTTATTAGCATGCAAAAGAATTCAAGCCAGGTTCGTCCTCCAAACTCTGGGTCTCATGGCAGCAGCGATCATACTTGTTCCTCTAGCTCGTTTTCACATGAGGATCCTCCAGTGGCTGCTTTTCACCCAATGGTCCTTCCAGCAGCTTCCCATGTCTCACACGATTATGATCACAGAAGCATGCAAAAAGCACCTTGCATGGTGGATGGTCTACACATCAGTACCCCTAGGCAGACCATTTGTACTCCCCCCCCCCAGTTGCTACGGTTACCATGGACGCTTCCCTGATCAGGTGGGGGGGGGCATTATCAGGGCAGGACAGTCCAAGGCACCTGGCAACCTCACGAGTACCACCTGCATATAAATGTCTTGGAGATGAGGGCTGTGCTTCTAGCATTGCAATCTCTTCAGGACTCTCTTCCTACCGGGACCATTGCAATTCAAACGGACAATATGTCAGTAGTGTCGTACATCAACAAGCAGGGCGGAACCAAGTCCTACCCCCTATGTCGAGAAGCACTCAGACTCTGGCAGTGGACTATCTTTTCCCAACGGTTTCTGATCGCAACGCACATACCTAGGAAGTCCAAAGTCATGGCAGACAGGCTGAGCAGAGCAAGTCTCATGCCTCATGAGTGGTCTCTGACTCAAGTAGTTGCGGACCAAATATTCTGCCAATGGGGCCAGCCTTGCTGCGACTTTTTGCCACCCCCTTCAACAGCAAGTGCAACAATTTCTTCTCTCTCCTTCCACTTCCCAGACATTCCCCCAGAGACGCTCTAGTCCACAATTGGCCTCAGGGACTTCTTTATGCATTCCCTCCATTTCCCCTTATTCCGAAACTGATACAGAAAGCTACCGTATTGGGCTGCAAAATGATCCTCATTGCTCCTTACTGGCCTCGACAAATATGGTTCCCGTTCCTGCATCATCATCTTCTCGAGCAGCCTTGAACTCTGGACCTAGTTCCAGACCTCTTCTGATCCATCAATTGGGCGGGCTGCACCAATCCCTGCAATCTCTCCATCTCACTGCTTGGTTGCTCCACTTCCAACCTTAGCCAGGCTTCCAGATATCTCCCCCTCTGCGCGCGATATTATTTTATCATCTCACAAGTCTACCACTAGAAAAACCTATGCTAGTAAGTGGAAACGTTTTTCTTCCTGGGCGGAGACTAAGAGTATAGATCCCTTTTCAGCCCCTATACACCACATTTTGGAATTTCTTACGGAACTCTCTCATTCTGGGTCCGCTTCCGCTACAATTAAAGTTCAGTTAGCTGCAATTTCAGATTTTCACATTGGCCTGTCGGGAAGTAATATCATGTCGCATAAGCTATGTAGAGCCTTTCTCAAAGGGACCACTCTGCTCAGGCCTCCAGTGAGAGATCCTCCACCTCTGTGGGATCTAAATTTGATTTTAGCTTCTCTAATATTGCCTCCCTTCGAACCTGCAGCATCTTGTTCCTTGAAGTTTTTATCTTGGAAAACTCTTTTTCTGGTAGCCATTACTTCAGCCAGGAGAGTATTGGAATTGCAGGCTCTTTGTACCCGTCCTCCGTATTTAGTGTTCCACAATGATAGGGTTGCTCTCAGGACTAATCCTTCCTAAGGTCTCTTCAGAAAATAATTTGAATCAGTCCATAGACCTTCCTGTGTTTTTTCCCAACCACTCCAACAGGGCGGAATATAAATTGCATCAGTTAGATGTTCACAGGCAACTACGCTTTTACTTGCATAGAACTAAAGATATCAGGAAATCGGACCAACTTTTCCTTTCTTATGCTAAAGGTAAACAAGACCTTCCAGTCAGAAAAGTAACCTTGTCCAGGTGGTTGACTTCTATCATCATCTTTATCTATCAACTGAGGAATAAAGAATTACCTGTTACCAAAAGGTCACTCCACCAGAGTTTTAGCCACTTCTGTGGCCTTTCAGGCTAGGTTGCCCATGGAATCTATTTGTGCTGCAGCTACGTGGGCCAACCCACATACTTTCATTTTGCATTATAAGTTGGATGTGGTTTCCAGAAACAGAGCAGATTTTTGTTCCACTGTTCTGAAGAGTTTGTTCCGATGAGCCACCCAGGATTTTAGGTGCTAGGGACGCTGTCCCAACCAGCAAGAATGAAGGCGAGATAGGCAACTTAACATAAAGAAGTTATGTACCTACCATAACGTTCCATGTTAGTTGTCTTCTTCTCGCCTTCTTTCTTGCATCCCACCCTCCATCCCCCTATCCTTGTAGACAGAGAAGAATTCCTTATGTGTTTTTTTCACTGGCTGAGTCTTCTCTGGCTATTCCTTTCTGTCTAGTAGCCTCTCTGGAGGTTTTATATATTCCAGGATAGGATCCTTTCCTTATGTCTGCAGTTAGACTTACCAAACGAGATCTGGGTATCTAGTGCCAGGCATCATGGGATATGGGGTGGCCTCGAGCCAGTATGCAGCTCTCGAGCTTTTGAAGATGTCCGAGTCGAGGATCGGCTCCGAACCCAACCAGCAAGAAAGAAGACGAGAAGACAACTAACATGGAACGTTATGGTAGGTACATAACCTCTTTTTTGTGTATTTGTTCCAAATTAATAGAGAAAGGGAGTATTGGGTTTTCATTAAAATGAAGTCTTGAAAAATGTGCCATTGGTTCCAATGGAGATGAAAGAAAACAATTGTCTAAAAGATTGACCTGTCAAATATTAGAGAGTGCAAGTATCACAGAAATTGGAAATACACATTCAAAAATTATAATAGATGGTAACTATCTTTATCCTTATTATATTGAAATGTAAATGGCCTTGCCGGTATAGATAAAAATGGGGGAAAGTATTGAATTACAGAGTGCAAATAGTAATGCTGCAGGAGCCACATTTGGAAAGAAATGAGCATGTGCTTTTGATAAAAGAATTTAGGTTGGATATTCAGCAGAATATCAGGGACAAAGGAAAAAAGATGTAATTATACTAATTGCTAAAGGGGCTTCAATACTGATAGAAAATAAAAAAAAGACAATAATGGTTGATTTGTAGTAGTAAGGGACTATTGGTAAAGGAGTAAGATTACACTGGTATATATTTATTTTCCACCGAAAACTGCTTTTGTGGAACTTAAGAAAATTTTGGGAGAAATAACCAGCTTTCATCAGGAAATATTATTTTTAGTTGGGGACTGGAATTTAATTTGCAGTAGTGAAGATCTATCAGGCAGACCTAGAGGGGAAAATACAACAAAAGAGGGTAAATTTCTGAAGAAATTTATGAAAATACTCTCTATAGAAGATCTGAATTCACTAGTAGGAATGTGTGACAGTTTGTACATATTACTCCCTAAGATATAGTAATTGGGCTAGATTAAATAGAAGTTATATTTCACTGGAACATGTAAGATACAAGCAGTGAAAATATTTTAGTCTTTTTAGTTATATATGTGGGTCAGGAATATTTTCATCACCCAGAGGACAAGTTGTAGACAGTAATTAGTTAAGAGTTGAAGGAATTTATCTGGGATGTGAAGAGGGCAAGTGTTAAGTGGGATAGGGGTTGATCCTTCCAGTAAAACAATGGTTTAGGATTACCTAATATGAAGAGAGAGATTTTAGAGCTACGCAGTTAAGGCTCATATAAATAAAATTAAAAGAAGATTAAAATTCAAAATGGAAAGCAACAATGATGAAGCAGGGGAGAAGTTGCAGAAATGCTGGGATTTTAGATGCAGATCTTTAAGGAGAACAAAAACAACCATGCAAAAAATTATATTTATAAAGTAACAGAAAGTATTTATAAGAACTAAGCCAGCATGAGGATGGAGAAGAGATTTTGCCAGTAGGGCTGACTGCAAATAGATGTATAGAAAACAGGCAAGAAGTGGCTGGAATTTACTTTGGAAATCTGGAGAAGGAACCAAGGTATTAGAAGCAAATAACTAGGGACTAAAAGTACTAGAGATGAATCCAAAAAGATGTTTGGACTGCATGCTAGAGACCGTCTTTCCTTCTAGTGATTGAAGTCAGAGTATAGGCAAGGAGAAAGGGATTGGGAAGTCTTATGAAAGGCCTGCTCTGGTAAAGTTTTTAGTTGAATCCAGAATAGAAGCTGCTGTTAAAAAAAAAAAAGTATTTGATGTTCTCTTTTCTGTCCATTTCTCAACATATGGGTCTCTGATCCAACCTCAGATCCAGTTTCAGCCACTTTTAAGTTTTGGATCCAGTACTCGGGCTCCTCCTCTACCAATAATCCCTTGGGTAAGGAACAAGCTACCCCAGAATTAGTTTGCAGCCATCAGCACTTCATGGATTTTGGTGCTTGAGAGGATTTGGTTAAAAACGAGAGAGAAAAACATAGGTAAATTCTTTTAACTTTTTATCTCTTTCATTCTAGTGCTTAAGTTGCTATTTCCTCACCCTTTTTATGTAATTCTTGCTGTCTTTACCTTTTTCATAAAAAGTAAAAAAAAAAATAGTGATTTTAGTACTGTATGTAGATTCTGTCATAGTTAATAGTGTAGATTTTTGGCTTTCTAATACTATCTTATCTTCATTTCCTTCTCTGTTAGTTTGTCAGGATGGTTGATAAGCCTTCTGGCTTCAGAAATCAGCAGCAGCAGCCCCCCTTTTCCCATTTTCTCTACATGGGGTCGGGATATCCTGTTAACTGTTAACCAACTTTCTCAATTCAGTGCCACACCCCTGCCTTCTTCAGCACTCATGCCTGACTGTTGCAGATCTTCTTTCACACAATCCATCCACCTCTTTGCCGGACGTCCTTGCTTTCTTTTACCTTCTTCCTTTATATCCCAGATGTTCCTCACCAGATTGTCTTCTGCTTTTCTGCATGTGTCCAAACCACCGTAATGTGTTCTCTTTGATCTTTTCTGTAAGTGGAGCTACTTTGGCTTCTGCTCTTATGTCCACATTTCTTCATCTGTCCCACAGTGTGCATCCTACCACCCATCTCAGGCACTTCATTTCCATCACCTCTAACTTCTTCAACTGTTCTGCATTTGCTGCCTAAGTTTCTGTATCATACAGTAGTTCTGGTCGCACCATTGTGTTGTATTTTTCAGCTTCTTTGGCATTCTTCTGTCATAGACTACACCTAACACTCTATGCCAGTTGGCTGCATCCCCTCTGATTCTAGCTTTGACCTTTTCATTCAGACTTCCTTTCTCCTCAACCACCCCTCCCACATACTTGAAGCTGTTTACCTGTTCCAATATCTTCCCTTTATCTCTCTTCTCAGCGTCTTCTGATTTCCCCAGTTTGCTGTCATTACCACCATCTTATCTGTGCTTAGTTTCATCCCATGTGCCTTCAGATTTGCATTCCATTCTCTTATCCTTTGCTGAAGTTCTAGCTCAGAGTCTGCCTGTAATGCCACATCATCTGCATACAGCAACTTTGTTGATCTGTCCCCTCTGACCCATTTGCTAATGTAGTCCATCACCAGTATAAACAGCAGTGGGCTTAGAGCTGAACCCTGGTGTGCACCCACTCCCACTGGGAACCCCTCTGTGAGGCCAAACACTGCTCGTACCTGAGTCATTGGGTCCTTGTACATAGCCTACACTAATTCTAACAATGTTTCTGGGACTTCAAACCACCGCTGTACTGCCCAAATCAGCTTACTTGGGACCTTGTCATATGCTTTCTGCAAGTCTAGGAATGCCCAATTGGACTCGGATCATCTCTAGCTTCTTCTCAGGTATTCAAAAACTGTGTAGCTTATTCCCACAAGCTACCTAATTTGGACGAACATGAGAAGTGCATTTATTGCCTAGGGCCTTCTCTTCTGCTCCATCCATGAGGCTTTTGGTGAATGAGCCATCATAGAAAGAAGAAACAAGTTAAAGGGTGTCCTACAGCTCACCACAGAGGGAGGGAGAGAAGGCCTCTTCAGGATCAGGGAAGTCTGTGGCGGCTGCTTCTTCCCTTTCCTCATCTTCACCTAAAAAGACTGATAAATCCAGAGAAAAACATAAGGAGATAGAGAGAGAAAAAAACATGAGATAGAGAAAGACAAAGGCAAAGAAAAATCAGACTCAAGAAAAAAAAATAGCTCTCCAGATCCATCAACCTTGTCGGATCTGCCAACTAAGATGCAGACCTTCAGAGACAACACTTTTTTAGGATCCACTAATCATCTGATCTGTAGCTCCACCTAGGTTTTCTCTGGATTCTATCTCCCCTAGGCTCTGGTCTCCAATTTATCCTTCTAGACCTGCTTCCTCTACTTCCACTTTGAGGTCAGCTAGGTCTTTTTGGAGCCTCTCTGAAGCAGACATGGACAGGATGATGAGACATTTCCTTCACACCCAAATCCAGTTGTGGGTACTCCCAGCTGTGACTACCATCTGATCCAGAAGAAACATTTCTTCCCCTTACTAGTTAATGACTCCTTTTCCAATCTGACCTCTCAGATTAGATCCCCTAAATCCATATATTGCCCAGGGCAGATGTGCGTCAGAGCTGAATTTGCATACTTCCTCAGCTCTGGTGAGTTCCCTGACAAAAGTCAGCTCCAACTCTGTCTGAGTTGTCTGAGTCTTGGAGCTGAACCATCACAGAATCGGACAGGGTAGGGTAGGATCTGAGGTCTTCAGGTACTTTCCTTCCTCTAGGGACATTGCTGCTTGATAGTTCAACTCCAGCAATAGCCTCAGATCCCAGATGAGCAGGTTCTGGGGTCAAGCCACCTTCGAGAGTTTTGGCTCTGACAGCAACATTCCCTCAATACTTGTCGAGCTCAACATTCAAGACTTTTGAGAGAATACTCTCCCAACCTAGAGAGAGGTGTACCTTTTTGTAATCTGATCCAACCCTTCCCCATAGGATTTCCCAAGGTCCACCGCCTGTCGTCCTGGCCCTTTCCGGACAGCCAGTTCCTGGCATCTTTGAGTCTATCCTCCCAAGAGAGAGACATGATACCTGTTTTGAGTCCTCCCCTGAGCAACCCACAGAGGAGGTTCACAGGAAGCATAAATGTAAGAGGAAGCACCTGAATTCCTCAACCACTCTCACTGATTTTGATGAGGGCGAAGATTCTCTTAGATCCCCCCTTGAGGACATCTAATTCAGAGAGATTCTCAAACTTCTTAGAAAGAGGGTTGGTACTCCTCTCCCAACTGCCTTTTACAGAGGAATTAGTTTTGCTTGAATCTTTTGGCTCTGGCCCCATTTACTTGGGTTATCTCCCTGGCTGATGAGATGATAGAACTGATCTCCTCCCAGGCATGGAAGGAACTGGACACAGCTGTGAACGTATCACCAAAAAGGCCATGTTTTTGATTGCTCACAAAGACAGTTGCCTTTGGAGCAAGGTTCCCTTGGTAGATTCCATGGTGGTGATGGCAGCCACTAAGAAGGAGCTTGCAGAAGAAAGTTTGTGCCCCTCTACCAAGTAGAGAGTCACATGCATTGGACAGATTTGGGGAGTATGTCTGCACATAATCTACTTTTTTGGTGCGAGCCCTTGATTACTTGGCACACATCACTCATTTCCAGAAAGATTTGACAAAGAAAATCACCAGTTTTCTCCCATGGACCTTGACTGCAGATCAAAGAAAATCCTTTGGTTCAGTTGGCTACTCTACAGTTGCTGACTAATGCCTCTATGCACCTTATTTCTAATGCCACAGAGGGTAGATCTAGAGCAGATGGCAAAGGCATTTCCATAAAAAGGTACACCTGGACTCTCCTATGTGATTTTGTGGAGCATTTCAAGATGTCCTTCGTCAATGCCACATATGATGGATCAACGTTTTTGGTCCCAAAGTGAAAGAAACTACCTCAAAAACTGAGAAGGATGGCAAATCCCTAACTGCGTTGGGATCAGATTCTCTACCCTTCAAAGGACCTTCTCCAGAAACCAGAAGGGAGGAAAGAGAATGTGGTTTCATAAATCCCACGGCTTTCCATCCAACACTTGTGGAGAGAGAGGTTCCCAAGGCACAGGGGAGAAATCCTTATAATGGATGTTGCCTAAGGAGCAGATGTGTCCTGCAAAACCAAAGCTTCTGGGATCCTTTCTCAGAGAAGTCTTTCTAGCTTTCTTCTGAACTGTTGCCCAACTGTACCATGCTGGAAACAGTTGGGGGGGGTTATCCAGCACCCAGCAACCTGGACGTCCATCACTCATGACAAATGGGTGCAGATGATCATAACCGGAGGCTATTTCATTCCCTTCTACACCCTTCCTTTGTGCCCAAAAGAATTCCAGAATTTCCACCCTTGCAAAAAGAAGCTGCTGCTTCAGAAGTAAGGAAACTTGTAAAATTTTAATTCTCCAAAAGGTGCATCCAAACCAGGGAGGATCCAGAATTTACTCAAGATTCATTTGTAGTGCCAAAGAAAAATGGGAACCTAAGGCCAGTTTTGGACCTGAGTCACTTGAACAAGTTTATGAAGTGAACAAAATTCCGTATGGTCATAGTTCAGCTCATTCTTCTATTACTGAGGAAGAACAACTAGATGCGCTTGATAGATCTTCAGGATGCATACCACCACAGATAAGACACTGTAGGAAGTATCTTTGCTTCCAGCTATGATTCAGTCATCATCAATTCAGAGCTCTGCCCTTTGGTCTCACCACAGCTCTCTGGCCTCTTCAAGTCCACCCTCCTGTGTACTGGGCTCAGACCCAAGTCTTTTTACCAAGTGTATGGCAGTAGTGGCAGCTCGTCTACGACTGCAGGGTCTCCAGGTATTCCCATATTTAGATGACTGGCTCATCACATCATCTTCCAGGAATCTACTTGTTCAAGCCAGGGACTCCTTGCTCTAGCTGTGCATAGACTTGGGGATCACAGTGAATCTAGAAAAGTCCAGACTGTAACTAGTCTATTCTCTAGAATTCATCACACCATTTTTAGACACAAAACATCAAGTAGCAAATCTTCCTCAAGCAAGAATTACATCCATTCAACAACAAACCAAGAAGTCTAATCTCACCAGAAACAACCAGAGGGACTAGTTATTCACCTTCTAGACTCTATAGCAACCTCCATCACATTGGTGCCACTAGCCAGATTCTACATGTGGGCTCTGCAATGGGCTCTGATGGTTCAGTCGTCAGTCAGGAAACAACCAATGTCTTTTCTAGTGATTCTAGCAAATGTTTGCAGAACTCCTATACAGTGGTGGCTAGAATCTCTGCATGTTGTCCATGGACTTCTTTCATGCTTCTGTTCAAACCACAGTGATGATGGATGCTTCCCAGTTGGTTTGGGGGGCATTTTATGGGAAAGACAGTCCAAGGCACGTGATCCCAAATGGAGGTCAGTCTTCATATCAGTGTACTGGAGATGAGAGCAGCCCTCCTAGCACTACAGGCTTTTCAGGACTGTCTCCCTTTGGGTGTGATATCTATTCAGGCAGACAACTTGGCAGTTGTTTGGTACATCAACAAATGGGGAGGAACCAGATTTTATTCTTTGCATCATGGGGCCATAGGAATGTGGCAGTGGGTGATATAATCTTACCTCTTTCTAATAGCAATGCATATCAGTGGGAGATCCAGCATACTTGAGGGCAGACTGAGCACAACTTTCCTGCTCTCTCATAAGTGGTCCCTCAATCCATTAGTAATGGAGCAGAGTTTCGGCCACTGCGGCCAGCCTTGTTGTCCATATGCAACAAGTTCTTTGCTGTAGTTCCCTGAGAGAGGGGATCTCACCCTGGATAGCTTTAACACACCCTTGGTCCCTAGGACTCCTTTATGCCCTTCCTCCAATGTCCCTGATTCCCACGTTTCTACAAGAAGCATCTGTAGTGAAGGTCACAGTCATCTTCATAGCCTTTTCTTGGCCTCAAGTCCACCCTCCTGTGTACTGGGCTCAGACCCAAGTCTTTTGTCTATCCTGTCGTGGTCACCTCACCTGAATAGTCACTCCCTCAAACTGACTGCATTCTTTCTCCAATTCCAGTGATGGTTTGGCAGTCCAGGTTTTCATCTTCAGTTATCAACAATTTGTCTTTTTCCCAAAAACTCTTGGCTATAAAAATGTATAAAAGCAATTGGAAATTATTTTCTTTTTGGGGGATTTTAAAGAATATTGACCCGTTCTCAGCCCCTCTTCCTGCAGATTTGGACTTTGTTGTACATTTCTTCCAATATGGAACCAGCTGTTCCACAGTCAGGATACAGTTAGCTACTGTATCCTCCTTCAATATGGGTGAAAACAGTATGCCCATTGCATCTCTAAATAACCATGGCTTTCCTGAGGTACCTTTTTACTATGTCCTCCACTCAGAGACCAAGTCCCTCCATGGGATATTACTGTTGATCTGCAGGTGTAACTGTACCCCCATTCGAACCTGCTGCTAGGGCTGATCTAAAAATTTATCATGGAAGACTTTATTTCTGGTGGCTATCACTTCTGCCAGGAAAATCTCTGGGCTATAAGCCCTATCTTCAAAACCTCCCTACCAAATCTTTCACAAGCACAGAGTGCCACTAAGAAGCAACTCCTCTTTTCTATCTGAGGTAGCTTCTGAATCATCCATTAAGCAGTCCATAAGTTTCCCTTGCTCTTCCCTAATTTTTCAAATGAGGGTAAATATACTTAGCATTTGCTTGATGTCTGTAGTCAGTTGCAATTTTGTTTACATCGGATGAAACATTTCAGGAAATCTGATCAATTATTTGTCTCCTTTTTCCCAGTTAAACAGAAAATCGGTGTCAAATAGGTTCATAGGTTCGTACTAGGCTATCTGCCCTAGGGCGTTTATAAGCCTAGCCAGAGTGTGTGTGGCTTTCACCACCCCTTAGGATGAGAATACTACGCCCATTTAGGGTTTAGTTTACTGTGCCTCTGTCTAGTAGTGACACAGAGATGACCCCCGGGGTAAACCTACAATCTCCCATCCACTCGTCAAGATTTCTCTTGAATAGAGTTAGTGAGGGGCTCTGCCTAACATGGATTGGGATTCTGTTCCAGAGTGTAGGGAGCCTCTGGGTTATGAATCTGTCCCTCCAGCACGTCCTATTTATTTCTGTGTTGAGGTTTAAGTCTCTTGCTCTCGTGGCTCTGATGGATTTGGATTTTCTGAGGTGGAGCATGTCCATTAATTCCGGATTGGACATGGCCTTGTACGTCAGGCACAGGTCACCTCTGAGTAGGCGGTATGCGACTGAATAGAGCTGGAGTTTTTTCAGTGGGGCAGCATATGACATATGTTTAAGACCCTTTATCCTCTTGGTGAGGAACTTTTGGGGTCTTTCCAACTGCTGCAGGTGTCGGGTAAGATACATCCCAAATGGGGCATTGTACTCAATCATTGGCCTGATAAGAGAAGAGTACAGGGGCACAATGACCTCTCTTGATCTAGATGTGAAACCCTTCATAATGTGGGCAATATAGAAGGTCTTCCTAACCACTTTGGCAATGTGAGTGTCAAATGAGAGGTTACTGTCAACCTGGGTCCCTAGGTCCCTGATTACTTCTTCCGTACTTAATGGATTACCACCTATGTGGTAATTTGTGGGTACCTTGTTTTTCCCAAAGGGTATGACTATACATTTTTTGGCGTTCAGCTTAAGGCCATGGCTCTGGCACCAATTATCCGTTTCTATGAGGCCTCTCTGAAGGATGTTTGTGTCTGCTGGAGTATCAATTATGGCACCCAGTTTGCAGTCATCTGCGAACTTTGTCAGCCACAATCCTCCTATGTTTGCCTGTACCTCGGAAAAATAAATGCCGAACAAGAGGGGTCCCAGGACTGAGCCCTGTGGGACACCGCTTGTGACTGGCTTAGAGTCTGACATAGCTCCAGCAACTCTAACCCTGTGGATTCTGTCCTTGAGCCAGTTTGCAACCCATCTCGTGACATATGGGTTTACATTTAAGCTGGTGAGTTTGTCTATGATGCCCGAGTGGGGTATTGTCAAAGGCTTTTGCAAGGTCAAGGTAGGCTGTGTGAACTGCCTTACCCTCATCAATGGCCTTAGTGACTGTTTCAAAAAAAGTCGACCAAGTTTAAAAGGCAGGATCTGCCCTTGACAAAGCCAAATTGGGTAGGATCTAATGTCTGTAGGTCCCCAATGTCTTTGTTTATGAGTTCCATAGTGATCCTCTCCATAGCTTTGCAGACCAGGCTCGTCAAGCTTATGGGGCGGTAATTTCCAGGGTCCATAGAAGCACCGCCTTTGTGAAGTGGGACCACTGTTGCCGTACGCCACTCTTTGGGTACGTATCCTGTAGTAAGGCTAAGATTAAACAGCAGCCTTATGTGTGGGTTTAGTTCCTCTTGGAGTTCATGTAGCACACAGCCCGGGACACCGTCCGGTCCCATTGATGCTGTGTTTTTAGCTTTAGAGAGGGCGGCTCTCACCTGGGCATCTGGGATGTTAGGGAGGCTACACTCTGCTGGGATAGTTATTTCTACTTTTGGGGGGAAGGGGGAGGAGAAATTTGCACTGAACCTGTCTGCCAGAATGTTGGCAATGTCAGTGGGTTCAGTGTATTTTGTGTCATTTTGGACTAACTCTGAGCATATCTGGGAGTTTCCACCCAGGTTTCTAACATAGCTAAAGAAGGCCTTGTGATTGTCTCTTGTGTCTTTTGCGATTTTTCTCTCAAAGTTGGCCTTGGATGATTTTATGAGTGATCGTAGTTTTTTGCTAGTACTGATCAGAGATGCCTTCCCTTTTAGGGATTTTGCTCTATCATGTAGTAGCTTCCTCCTTCTGTTGTAAAGTTTGTTTATGGCTGGGGTCCACCAGACCGGGCGCCTGCCTTTGGGGGAATGGGTCTTGGTTTTATTTGGGATTGCATGATCCATGCATTCTTGAAGGTGCGCCCGTAGAAGGCATTTGTAAAGGATTCAGCAGTGTGGGTTGTGGTTTCCACTGGCCCAGGGGCCTTGAAGGATACCACTTCAGTCTTAAGAAGTGTGAAGTTGGCTTTTGAGAAGTTCTTCACTGTGGTCTTTTGTGCAGGGGGTGGGGGCGGGATGTGGATTTCCAGTGAGATTAATTTATGGTCTGATCTTACCAATGAGGGATATACTTCCAGTGTGGAGCATTTTGTCCCCATGTTTGTGATGATCAGGTCTAGTATATTGTCTCCTCTTGTGGGAATGGTGACTAGTTGTTCCATCGCATTTGAGTTTATGAATTCTAGGAACCTTTGGGCTAGGGTGTTGGGGCTCGAGTAATGTTCCCAGTCTTTATGTTTGGGTAGTTGAAGTCTCCCAATATGATGGTATTTGGAGAGACATTCATACTCTCCAGTGTCTTCAGGAAGGCTGTGTGGGGTTCCTGAGTTTGAGAGGGTGGTCTGTAGCATGCTACAAACTGTAAGGCAGTTTTGCCTATGGTTAGTTGCACCTGGATGGTCTCCGATGCTTCGTGCATTGCCACTAACCTGGAGGTGTGGGTATCTTTGATGAATATGGATACTCCCCCTCCTTTTGTGGTTCGGTCCAAGTTTTGGGGCCGGAAAGCATGATATGAGGTAAAACCTGATAGTGCTGGGGTGCTCTCAGGAGCCTTGAACCAGGTTTCAGTCACTGTACAGACATCAATGTTCTCCATACTGAGGAGGGCTTCGAGGGCGTGCATCTTGAGGTTTAGACTTCTGGCATTGAGCAGCATTACTCTTAGTTTTTTTCCACTTGTGTTTTCTAGGGAGGTAGGTTTGTCATTTGAGCCTTTCCTAAAAAAGGCACTATGGGGGTGGCAAGAGCCTTGGCCAATATCCGGAAGCCCAGGGGTGACAGGTGCAAGCCATCCCTTGCAAAGCAGCGTGGTTTGTCGAGCATGTCATCCCAAGCAGACAGACATTGGATCCCCTTAGAATGACACCAGTAATTAAGCCAATTGTTAAAACTGATCATTTTGTCTTTGTACTGTGGCATCATTCTTGGTGAGGGTAAGATGCTGGTCAGGGTCATACCGGCCTGGGCTACATAATCAGAGAGCTCCTCTATGTCTCTTTTCATGTAGTCCAGGGAGGTACGTCTCAGGTCGTTCACACTGGCATGTACAATGACTGAGTCATATTTGTACTTGCTGTGGATTGACCTGAGTGCTTGTGTTATGTGGTGGATTCTAGCTCCCGACAGGCAGCTTTCTGTGACCTTTTCCTTGTTCAGTCTGGTGAGCGGGACGTCAGTGTGCCTGACTATGGAGTCACCTATTACAAGTGTGTCTGGCATGTTGTTTGGCCTTAAGGGCTGTGACTGTTTAGCACACTGACTTTGTGAACCATGTGTTGCATGTGCTATGTCTTGAGGTGGCGGTTGCTTGGGTGTCTGCTTTGGAGGCCTCTGTTGTTTTGGTAGATTTTTAATCAGCGGCTCCGAGTATGTTTTTGTGTGTTTATGTGTTTGGTTTGCAGTTGTGATAGTTCTATGTGAGACTGGGTTTGTGGTGTGCTTGGTTACCTTCTCCTCCTGACTGGTCTTGCCAGTACTGAATTGAGAGAGCTCAGCCTCCAGTTTGGCTATATAGTTGCATCTCTCACATATATTTGTATTTGTTGGGAGGATAAGAGTGTTGTCTGTGTACATGAGGCAATTGTAACATTGCCTCAAGATTCCCAGATTCACCAGCTGAACAGGAGAGGACGCCAGCAACTGACCCTTCGACATGCTAGAATAGTGAAAAAGATTGCTGTGTAGCTGAGTCAGAAAGGACCTATAGGGAAATGGGTACTCAAGGGAATTTAGGTGATTGAAGTACTTTCTTTTGTTTGAGTGCTTTACCTGTATAAAAAATGCTTTAGGAGCAAGTGCTGAGCTTTTCAGATAGAGTATAAGCTGTTTAGATTGCAAGTAGAGCAGTTCTAAGGGAAAAATTGAAGAGCAGACTTTACGGAGCCAGAAATAGTTTAAACTTGTCACTCTTTCTTGCTGGTTGTCATAGTGCATTTTCTTTTTCAAGAAATAGGACTGTCACTTCCTTTAACTCCAGAGGCTCATTCCTGTAGATCTGCAGCTTCATCTGTAGCCTTTTTCTTTAGTGTTCCATTTGTTGACATTTGGGCTGTAGCTATGTGATCCACGGTACATACCTTCATCTCACACTATAAATTGGATATGCAAGAGCCTCCTTTGGTTCAGCTGTGCTGTGTAATTTACTTTCATAAGGTCTCCCAAGTGAGAGAGTAGCTGGGGGGAGAATCTGTCCTATACATTGAGGAATGGACGGAAAAGAGAACATCAGGTACAAAAGTTATGTACTTAACATAATAGATACAAGTAAAATGAGAAAATATTAAATATGGGCTGTTTAAACTGCTTCCTTTAAAAGTTCAGTAAAGTAATGTGCGTAATAAGGAAGCTATATGGCAATATTGCACTCAGATGGCGCCAAATTCAAATTAAACTTACGAAATACTGAAGCGTAAACGGAGACTCGCTTAACCTTGCTATGCGAGTCTGTATGCAGTCCAAAAAGACCAAAAGTGGTCTCAAATAGTAACGAACATGTGTAACTTGTACAAAGTCAAAATGTATCAACAAACCAAGGCAGTCTTCACTTCACCGTACGACTCAGAGCAGTTCACACAAAATCAAAGTGGATTGACCAAACCCACTATGCATAGATAATCCAGGGCAGTCTTCACTTCACCATGCGACTCAGGGCAATCTAAACTTCACCGGTAGTACACCACCACGGAGACCAGTCAAAAGTATGCTTAAAACTGTATGATTCACAGAACAATTAAAACGGCAAGCGCTTTCACCCGTAGGCTTCTTCAGACCATGAACAATAGCATATAGTTTAAAACATTATATACTTCCACATTTAATGACATCACTTCCTATCAATAAATTAATCCAAAAACAACTATAGCTTTACATTTAAAGTACATTACTGATCAGATTATATAAACACATTACTGATCAGATTATATGAACACTTATGCTACACCAAGTTAAAAGTGCAACAGTCAATAAAAATATTAATTAAAATAATTACTTATAAACCAAGTATAAAAATCAAGTGAAAAATCAGTAATAACCTAAAAACACCTATACTTCTGTTATATTGACATATTATAATGATAACAGATAATAGTATCCTATTTTAAATGTTAATATTAGGTGTCATAACTTGTCTGATAACTGGTTCGTTACTATTTGAGACCACTTTTGGTCTTTTTGGACTGCATACAGACTCGCATAGCAAGGTTAAGCGAGTCTCCGTTTATGCTTCAGTATTTCGTAAGTTTAATTTGACGCCATCTGAGTGCCGTATTGCCATATAGCTTCCTTATTACGCACATAACAATAGATATGTTGTCTGTTTCTTTCCTTCCTCAACTATCCTCCCACCATCTCCTCCTTAATTTTCTTATTGTATTTCGATTCTGAGATGGTTCTGGCTGACCTCACTTTGGCTCCTAAAGGTTGCACCTTTCTTTCTCATTCTCTTTTATCAGTCAGACATTGTTTAGTCTAAGTTGTTTGTCTGTTAAAAGCCTTATAATTTTAAATTCCCTTTTATTGGTTGGAAAACTCGATATGAGGTATCTCATCCCTTATACAAGGGGTTATGGGTAG
This sequence comes from Protopterus annectens, assembly GCF_019279795.1. Lineage (NCBI taxonomy): Eukaryota > Metazoa > Chordata > Ceratodontiformes > Protopteridae > Protopterus > Protopterus annectens. The sequence continues at coordinate 1,693,782,602 of NC_056735.1, forward strand.
GGAAGAGGAGGCTGAGCACCGAATGCAAAGCTTAGAAGTCGCCAAAGCCAGATCTGAGGAGAGATCAGAGACCCATACGCCAAGGAAGGATGGAAACAGACAACATAGATCTATTGTTCTGGTGAGTGCTTAATATTCGTATAATTAGTAGGGCATATAAAATATTGCATGAGTCTGTCAGAAATATCGGGTTAGCAAATGGCAGTAATTCAGCGAATAATTCTTTTGGGCTGGGGCACAGAATCTGAATTGCCTAGCTATAGTAAGACCTTATTAAGTTTAATTCTTTTTACTGTCCAAAAAAGCAGTTACTAGAAAATGGATATTAAAGTCTAACCCAGTATTATAAGTATTGAGTATGATAAAAGAGAGAAAAGAACTGCAAAAGGGAAGGAGCGAATTACCTTAAAATAGAAATTTTGGGAGCAATGCAGGCAGTATAATGTTCAGAATGAGGACTGAGGTTTAAGGGAAGGCAGAAATTCAACTGTATGTGTAATATTCGACTGGTGATAGTTAAAAGAAGGAAAATATATGTGATGTATAATGTATGTAAATGGAAAAAATGTTAATATGTTTTGTTTTCTTTTTTTGTTAATGTTTGCATATGTCTTAAGTGATAATTTAATCTTTTGGCTTTTCCCGGTTAGGGGTCGCCACAGCAGATCACCTGTCTGCTCATGATTGGCAGAGGAGTTTTATGGTGTCGAGTTGCCAGCCTGGCGCCCAACCTTTCATGGAAGGCACACTCATTCACTCACACCCAGGGTCAATTTAGAGTATCCACGAAACAAGTCCTCCTGCACGAAAGGCAATTGCACGGCTCCACAAAATGAAATGCATCCAAAAAGACAATGAGCCAGCAAACTGTGACCTGAAAAAAATTATTGATTAATGCAGCATAAAAAACAAGTAACCAGACCGGTTTCGGCTGGTAAGAAACACAGCCTTCATCAGTGTGAACATAAAAACAAATGCTACTGTTGATATACCTGCATCTTAATTATTCAAAACCTTAGTTGGTTCATTTAAAATTGCTCATTGAGTCCAGGTGGAAATAATCCACCTAGTTTTACAATCCATTTTTTCTCTTTAGAATCTAAAATGGAATGCCAACCTGTTTTGTCTAATTTATTTCCTTTTACCACATCAATAATCATAAATGTAAATTTAGCTGATTTGTGTATCATGCAACATTTATATATTGCATTGTTGGAATTTTTTTGTTCTTAATGTTGCTTACATGCTCAGAGATTCTCAGCCTGAGTGAACGGGATGTTTGACCAATATAGAAAGATCCGCAAGTGCATGTGGCTAGATATACCAGCCAATCACTGCTGCAATTGGCAAAAAATTTGATGTTTTGATCAATACATTACCTGATCATACTTTAAGTACGCAGGTCTATAGGAATTATCCACAATTCAATACTGTCCTCTATGCATCCAGCTTTCATCCCCGTCGCATAGCAAGAAATATCCCCAAATCACAATACATATGAATGAGGCGTATTTGTTCTCAGGAATTCACTTTTCAAGAACATAGACAGGACTTGACTAGTAGATTCAAGTCCAGGGGGTATCATATGGGACATGTTCTGCGGGCCAGCAACTGGGCGAATACATTGAAAAGGGAGGATCTGTTGACTTACAAATCACGTGAAGAACGGAACCCACGACCCATTAGATTTGTCACTACATATGCGAGGAATTCAGATGTACTTATTAATAGCATATACAGACATTGGAACATATTACAGTGTGATCAGGATCTATTGAATATGTTACCGGATAGGTGTCTGTTTTCATTTCACAAAAGTAAAAATTTGGCATCCTGTTTCAATCATTATAAACATTCTCATGACAGAAGTTGGTCTCAAGTGACACAAACTACTACTACAGGTGAACCTTTGATTAATGTTTTCCATGTGGCCACTGTACACACTGTGATAAAATATCTAAGTCCAAACCGTTCACGAGTAAAAACTGTGGCATTGTGTGTGACATAAAATTTTTTGCCAATTGCAGCAGTGATTGACTTGTATATCTAGCCACATGCACTTGTGGATCTTTCTGTATTGGCCAAACATCTCGTCCACTCAGGCTGAGAATCTCTGAGCCATGTAAGCAACATTAAGAACAAAAAATCCAACAATGCACTATATAAACATTGCATGATACACAAATCAGCTAAATTTACATTTATGATTATTGATGTGGTAAAAGGAAATAAATTAAACAAAACAGGATGGCATTCCATTTTAGATTCTAAAGAGAAAAAATGGATTGTAAAGCTAGGTGGATTATTTCCACCAAAGTTTTGATTAATTAAGATGCAGGTATATAAACAGTAGCATTTGTTTTTATGTTAACACTGATGAAGACTGTGTTTCTTACCAGCCAAAACCGGTCTGGTTACTTGTTTTTTATGCTGCATTAATCAATAAATTTTTCAGGTCACAGTTTGCTGGCTCATTGTCTTTTTGGATGTATTTCACTTTGTGGAACTGTGCAATTGCCTTTCATGCAGGAGGACTTGTTTCGTGGTTAGACTTGTTTTTGTATCCTGCTGAGAGCCTGTGGACCTGATGCTGGCTGCATGATCATATCTGCAGCCACTTAATATGTTTTTACCTTCTCAATGATCATTTATAGTGCTCTCTGATCGGTTTTGGATATATTTGGATATTCATCCCTTCCATGTTTTGATTATACTGGAGATGTATGTTGGATTTGTGTTTTTTTTTTGGGTTCTGTACATTCGTTGTGGCTTGGCGTATTGGTCAACGTATATGCCGCTAACCTTCCTTTTAAACGTTGATATTCAACTTTTTCAACACTGAACACAGGTACTGTTTAGCCTGACTTTTTGATTTTGAGTGAAATATTTTTCTGTTTGGGACTTTAAACTTTCCACGATCCATAGCTCAAGTGTTGGTATTCCATTTTTGTAACACTGAGCATGTACTGTTTTGTCTTGCTTTGCCTTCGGCTGGAGCATATTGTTTATATACTTTTTTGGAACTTATAATTTTCAAGTTCCGTATTGGGACCTATTTCACTAAACGGGAATGTATGTATGCTTCATTACAACTTTGGGCTATCAAAACTACCATGATTTTGATGAAGGAGGACGTTGAATACCATAAGGACTAGCGTTGGTATAGTAACATCATTTGGATTATCGGGCTGAGCTTCGGAACCTATCGCCAAGTCGTTGAATATTTTCTTTTTGAATGGATATAACTATAAGGCAAGGCTGGCGTCGGCCAGAGCGCGCATTGCTTACCGGTCCAGCTTACTGGTTACTAATCTCGGCAGCGTCAGTCAGTCAGTCGTATAAGCGTGGCGTGTGCAGAAGCAGTTTTGCTTTTTGCGTCAATGCGTGGGGTACTATTCGCATGCGGAGTTTCAGACCGACCAGACTTGATGCCGAGTGGGCTTCGGTACCGTTTTTTTTGTTTCAGCAGGTTGGCGTTCAAAGCCTCAAAAGTGAATAACTGTATTTATTCAAGGGAAACAAATACCTCATAGGGATTACCATACATTGTTTATACCTTGTTTAGGCTGTGTGTCAGACGGCGTTGTTGGTTGTATTTCTTGTGAAACAAATACCAACAAGTTGCCATTAGGAGAGGAGGTTAGAGGGTTATTTTCATTGTATTAGGTTTTTATTTAGACTGAATGGGTTTAACCGGCACTATTCGCCAGAAAGCAAAAGCTGGAACCAGATTAGTGTTTGGGAAGCGTTGCAATTATACCGGCCGTCAGCGCTCCGGCCAGCAAACAACCGCGCAAGGGAGGAACAGCTTTTAAGTCAGGTTTCTAACCGGCGGTCCCGGAGGACCGGTTGGGTGGGCAGGCAGGAGGGAGAGACTTGAGAGGAATTTCTATATGTCAGGCTCTCTCTCCATGACACAGAGCCTCTCTCTCTCCTCCTGTTCTTTCTGAGGCTTCCTCAGGTCTCTCTTCTTCCCTAGTTCTTCTTTTAGAGGTAGCTAAAACTTCTTTCTCGGTAGGGGCCTTAATGAGCATTTAGGGTTCAATGCAGAAAGGGGGATTAAAATGCTGGAAGTTCTGATTCTAAAACATATGCTTAAATTTGAGAAATTTGATAAGAGGCCTAGGGTTCAACATGTTTGAGGGTTAAAGAGGAAGTTCTGAGACAGTATTTGAATTATTCTCAGGGGTTTGCAGGCTGATGAGTCTTCTGCTGATTCTCCTCAGGAGGATTCTCCTCCTCTGGATCTCTGATGTTTTCGTTTTTCATTTGGATTCCAGGATCTTCAGGAGAGATTTTCAGAGATGAGGGATTTCTTTACACTTTTCATGGGAAGGCCAGGATTACTCTGATTTTAGGAAGAGGTGGTGGAATATGTGTTTTACCCCAGCATGATGTGGTGGATATTTTTTGTGAGGCTTGTGGTGGAAATTCTTTTGACCCTGATAGGAACCTAATTCCTTGCGGTATTTTCCTGTTATTGCCTGATGAGTCTATAGGGTTAAGAGCTCATAAAACGGACCCAGGGGTCTAGGGGGTTAAGAAACTGTTGGGGCCCTCTCCTGTGGTTAAGGCCTCTGTGGCAAAAACAAAGTTCAAGTGGCAAAGAGGCAGGCTATACTTCTGTATACTCTGAAAGTGTATACTTCTGAGTTGTTGAATCATCAGCGTTGAATTCAAATTATTCAAAATAAATATCAAAATTATCTCCTTTCTGAATTGAAATCTAAAAGGAAGTTATGATTTAGGAAGGTATTGATTGTAAGGTTTATGATTTAGTTTATGTGAAGTGCAAAGTAGTTTGATGTTCTTTATGCTGTGGTGGCTCGAGGCCTCCTGCAGGGTGGCTCGGTGGCCTTGTGTCTGTTCAGGCATGCCTGGTTGAGGGATCAAAATTTTCAAAATTTGCTGTTAAATGCTAAGACAAAGTTTTTGATGCTCGCTACAGTCTGTGTTGTTGTTGTCACCACCTGTTTAAAGAAAATGGAGGACAAAGCTAAGTCTATGCAAGCTGTTAAAGATTTCCAAGATTTTTTTAGTTTTGACCACAAAGGCTAGTAATTGGGTGCCTAAGGGGTGGACATATATCCTGTATGATTCCCAGTCTAGAGGTAGGTCAGGCGTGGGGTAGGCAAGGCAGGTTTTCTTTTCTTTAGGGGGCCCAGTTCACCTGCTGCTCCCTGTGGTGAGGGGTCAGTCCTTCAGTCCTTTAGTAAGACATGCCAATGACCTTCAGCAGCAGCAGCCAATTCGTCTGGCAGCAGCTCTTGGAGAGAGACGACTCTTTTTTTCAAAAAATTGGGATTTAATTACTCAACGTTTTGTTTTGGCATTTTTTATTATCAGCATGGTTGGCTATTTATGTCGTTACTGTGTATGCTTATTGGCTTACTGATGGGATCTGTCTATTAACATGATGTTGCATTTTCTGGGCAATGTTGAAACTAGCTATTTATAAGCTCTAACCAGGGATTTATGGGCCCGTTTTCTGGTTTTGGCGAAATAACTGATTTTGATGATATTGTATCATCAGGATTACATCTTTGATTGCTAACAACTCGTCTTGGGGATAGTGCAAACAATGCTTATGGCAGATGTGCATGTGTAACAATGTAAATCCCAATGGTGGGGAGTTTATAATACAAAAATCAATGGACAGTTTCTTGTAAGTTACTGTCAAGCCTTTGGGGATTTGTACTGATTGGACTCATTCATATTGTTTATTTATACATCATTATCTTAGTATACTTCATTTTTAATATGGATGGCTAAATGTGTGTTTGTCATATGGTCCACACAATATTCAATGTTCCTATCTGACTGGGCATATTAGGGTCAATTACACAATAATTTTTGGGCATTGCCTTTTTACATATTGGCTTGGCACTGTATAGGCTTACAATAGTATTAATGCAGCTTTACCTAAGACTTGTAGGATCTAAAATTTTTCACATTCAAGTTTTTTTTTTTAAGTAAGGTGGTAAGGCTTTAGAACTGTTTTCATTTTATGTGGTCGCTATTTATATTTTTTCCAGCTAGTTTTGGTTCTTATTCATACGAGAATCATTTATATAAGTTTGGCGTATAAGGATTTTGGATTGTTCCATTCTTATTCAACTCCAATAGATTACTTATTATAAACTCATAGTTTAGTCATTTAAACAGTTTCTGTACACACTGCACAGTTTTTGGAACTGACAATAAGTTGTCCGGACTCATGGTACATTTATTATCTTACTTTATTCAGTAGGTATTACTTGACACTGCTGCTGGAGGTTTCTCCCTGACTATTTGGGTTCCTATGTTGTGTTTTGGGAACTTGGTATAGTGGTGACTGCTAATGCTTCTGTTCAGAATTGTGCAATTGTTGATTTTGGTTGGTCAGCTTTCAAACCATTATCATTATTTGGAATTTGATGGGTAATGATTTTTTTCTTTAACATCTTCAGTAATGGTTCAAGGTTGTCAGTCACTAATGTATGAATAGTGGAGCCTAGCTTTAACTTAATTTTTGCCAGATTTTGGCTCAGGTTTTGACTATTATTGCTCCCGTTCGGTGTGTGAATGGACTGAACACAGTTAGTTGATATTAGCATAGCATTACTTGGTTTGTGGTAAGTGCTTTTATTGCCAATATCCACTTGTATATTTGGTTTTGTGAACAATAATATTTTGAACAAGTAGAACACTGTTTGATCTTGATTTGTTATTGTTAAAGGTTTATAGACCTTGCATTGTATTCATTGCAGGTTTACAGTATGGATTTAATCAGTTTTATGTCTGGTTTGTCAGCTGACAGAGAGGATCTTGGGGTATTTGGTTTTGGTACAACAACCAATAATGGCAATAGCAGTGCATCCTTGGGTCCCAAAGCCAGTTGTGAATTGGCTTTTGATCAATTGCACAAGCATACAAGGTCATTGAGGTCACACACGTATGGCACTCCAAGCTCTTCAAGGCCTATATAGCCAAAGGTATCACACCCAGGGGGCTTAGGATTAGAATACAGCCTCATGTAAGTGAGGCGGATGAGGAGCTCAGTAGTCAGTGGGGAGCCATCCAGCAGCAAGCTACCATGTCTTTTGTTGAGGCTTTGGCCAAGTACCATGACAGAGTGGTTGATCGTGAGATCAGTGAGGTGTCAAAACTGTGTAGTGTGTGGTTCAGAAATTTGAAGGAGAATCCTTCTTTACCAGAAATTTGAATAAGGTGGCTACTGATTTAAGCAACCTTGAAGAGCAACTCAAATCCAGAAAAATCAAAAAATTCCAACGAGATCAGTTAGACTATCAGGGTAGCAACCCATTTAGCAATACCAATAAGCAAGTCAGATTTATACAAAGCCAATCCAGAACTCCAAAAAGAAAAAGGCCCAGATCTATTCTCAAAAAACGTCCAGTGGATAATGGATCATCTACTGATGATCTATCTTCTTGTACGGATAGTGACATGCACCTGGCATCAGATTCACCGACCCCCAAAAGGACACAGGGAGTTGTCCCTTTAGGCCAAGATACAAACGAGGAGGGAGGAAACATAGGAAAAATCAACAATATACAAGGTCTCTTGAGACTAGCAATACAGAAGTAAATGAAAATGTAAATGTTTTGAACTTATCTGATTTCAGTTTGTCAACAACTCACATGTCCATTTTGAATAAAGGACTGACTTTTACTCCTGGCTTTGTGGTCTCTGAAGATTTTTTGGCACAGGATATAATGTCTTTTTGTAGAATACTCAATCTTAAGCTGCAATTTGGTGATACAGATGGTAATATTGATAATGATACGTTTATATATCACAAATCACAATATCTTCCCCCTATGCATTCTATAGTGCACCAGTTTCAGGAAGTGCTCTCAAAGATCTGCACTATCGAAGCTCTGATATTTCATTCAAACCCAATAATTTGTCTCTGGCTGAAAAGGATGCACTTGTAGAGTTACAGAACAACAAGGATATTGTCATCATATCTGCTGATAAGGGTGGGGCAGTAGTAGTAATAAATTGGTCAGAATATGACAATGAGGCCAAAAGACAGCTTCTTGATATACGCTATTATTCAGAAATGTCCATCAACCCCACCTTTAGATTCAAGAAGCAAATAGATGACTTTTTGTTAACTGCTATGGACGAACGTATTATCACTGTTACGGTGATGCAGCAACTCATGATTCTGCTAATCAGTACATTTATTTTCTACCCAAAATACACAAGGATCCTGTTCATCCACCCAGAAGACCAGTTGTTTCAGGAAAAGGATACATTACGGAACCTTTGTCAATTTTTCTCACTAAGTATCTGAAACTTTTGCTACCTTGGGTACGTTCTCGTCTACAAGACACTACAGAATTCCTCAAAATAATTTCTGAAACCCAGTTGGAACCAGGATGGCTTATGTGCACACTCGATGTTAGTGCTTTATATACTAACATCCCTCATCAAGTTGGGCTGGAAGCCATTGGTTATTGGTTGCAGGTGGCTGATTTATATCAGCCTGATTTTAACAACTTTCTTGTAGGTCTTGCAGAACATGTCTTAACTAATAATGTCTTCTTTTACCAGGATACTTGCTATTGGCAAACCAAGGGTACAGCTATGGGGGCATCTTTTGCTCCCATTTATGCTGACCTATTCATGGCATTTATTGAGAAACAAATCATTTATGATAGTAGCCATAATATTTTCCTGGTTGAAATTGACATTTGAAGATGCTATTTGGATGACTGCTGGATGGTATGGAGGACAGATATGGATTACTTGTTGGAATTTATATCCTATTTGAATGACAATAAATGGAGCCTCCATTTTACAGTTAACCATCATGTAGATACCATCACTTTCCTTGATGTTTTGATCAGTAGATTACCTGATCATACATTAAGTACGCAGGTTTATAGGAAGTATCCACAATTCAATACTGTCCTCCATGTATCCAGCTTTCATCCCCGTCACATAGCAAGGGATATCCCCAAATCACATATGAATGAACATAGACAGGACTTGACTAGTAGATTCAAGTCCAGGGAGTATCATATGGGACATGTTCTGTGGGCCATCAACTGGGCAAATACATTGAAAAGGAAGGATCTATTGACTTACAAATCACGTGAAGAACGGAACCCACAACCTATTAGATTTATCACTACATATAAAAGGAATTCAGATGTACTTATTAATAGCATATACAGACATTGGAACGTATTACAGTGTGATCAGGATCTATTGAATATGTTACCGGATAGGTGTCTGTTTTCATTTCGCAAAGGTAGAAATTTGACATCCTGTTTCAATCATTATAAACATTCTCATGACAAAAGTTGGTCTCAAGTGACACAAACTAGTATTGCAGGTGAACCTTTGATTGGATGTTTTCCATGTGGCCACTGTACACATTGTGATAAAATATCTAAGTCCAAACAGTTCACGAGTAAAAACTGTGGTATTGTGTATGACATAAAAATTTTTGCCAATTGCAGCAGTGATTGGCTTGTATATGTAGCCACATGCACTTGTGGATCTTTCTATATTGGCCAAACATCTCGTCCACTCAGGCTGAGAATCTCTGAGCATGTAAGCAACATTAAAAACAAAAAATCCAACAATGCACTATATAAACATTTCACGATACACAAATCAGCTAAATTTACATTTATGATTATTGATGTGGTAAAAGGAAATAAATTAAACAAAATGGGTTGGCATTCCATTTTAGATTCTAAAGAGAAAAAATGGATTGTAAAGCTAGGTGGATTATTTCCACCTGGACTCAATGAGCAATTTTAAATGAACCAATTAAGGTTTTGATTAATTAAGATGCAGGTATATAAACAGTAGCATTTGTTTTTATGTTCACACTGATGAAGACTGTGTTTCTTACCAGCCGAAACCGGTCTGGTTACTTGTTTTTTATGCTGCATTAATCAATAAATTTTTCAGGTCACAGTTTGCTGGCTCCTTGTCTTTTTGGATCAATTTAGAGTATTCAGTCCACCTACAGCATGTCTTTCGGATGTGGGAGAAAACTCACGCAACCACAGGGAGGACATGCAGGCTCCACACAGAAGGCACCCCAGCCAAGGATCGAACCGGAGAACCTCTTGTGGTGAGGCGGCAACGCTAACTGCTGCATCACCGCGCCTGCCCTTAAGTGATAATTTAATAAAGGTGTTACTGGCTTCTTCTATTCTACCTGCACTACTTCTGTGTTTTTGGGACTCCGATCCATTACAGGACTGCCTACATCAGCTTTCGTTTCTTTCTAAACACCTTTATGAAGTGATAATTTCATAAAGGTGTTTAAAAAGAAAAGAAAGCTGATGTAGGCAGTCCTATAATGGATCAGAGTCCCAAAAACATAGAATTAGTGCAGGCAGAGTAGAAGAACCCAGTAATATAAGTGAATTTAGTGTTTGACCTCACATTGCGATTCCCAGTGGGAATGAGTATGCATCAGGGTTCACATCTGAGCCTACTGATGTTTGTACTGGTAATGCAGTGTCATTGACAAATAGATCATAGGAGACAGATCATCAAAACTGCTGCATGCAAATGCCATATTACAAGCAGACTGAACAGGAACTTTGGCAAAATAGGAAAATAGAAAACAAAACTAAAGGCATACTAGATGAAACTGAGTAGAGACAAGACAGTTAGTTGTAATGGTAGCAAATGGGGGAGAATCAGAAGGAGCTGAAGATTCAGGTAGGAGGCAAAATATTGGAACAATCTAACAGCTTCAGCTGTCTGGGAGGTGTTGATGAGGAGAAGGGAAGTCCTGAATGAGGAAGGTCCTGAATGAGGAAGTCAGAGGTAGAATTAGAGGTCCTGCAGCCATCTGGCACACTGTGTGAGTGGTAGTGAGTGACAGAAGAATACCAAATAAGCTGAAATGTAAGATGTTCAAAACATTGGTCTAACCAGTACTTCTGTATGGCATAGAAGCCTGGTCAATGAAGGCAGAGCTGTTGAGGAAGCTGAAGGTGATGGAAAATGAAGTACCTGAGGTGAATGGTGGGATGCACACTGTGGGACAGACAAAGAAATGTAGACTTCAGTGCAGAAGGTAAAGTAGCCTGAGTTGCAGAGAAGATAAAGAGAACAGATTACTGTAGCTCAGTCACATGTTCCGTAAAGCAAAAGACAATTTGGGAACGATGATATGTGAGAGACAGGAAGAAAGCAAGAAGAAACAAGGACATCCAGCCAAGATGCGCATGGCTTGTGTAAAAGAAGAATTGTGACTGTCATTCATAATGGTCAAAGTAGTTATGAGAGAGGTGGCTGCATTTGACACAACACCCCTGACTCCATGTTGAAAAGTGTGCAAATGGGGGTGGACGATGATTGCAGAGATGCTCAGTTTAACACTAGCATTAAAGGTTCTTTTCTGTTAACAGGTTTGTTGATCTGTTGTCAATCTCTATGCAGGATTATTATCAATTTTCTGTGGTTCTAGAAGTGGAGTGCTTCTCCTTTTGGATCTCTGGTTTTCTGTAGCTCCTCATCAGAAGCATCTGAGGTTCAGTATGAAGGTGCTAAATAAGGGAGATCCCTAGTCCCTTAAAAGATATGCCTTCTTTTGGGACTCTGAAATCAAGTGATGGATGTGGGATATGCTTCAGCAGACATAACTCAGGATTGTTTATTGCAGGTACTGCCTACCTAGTACCTGGGTTTTATGTTTCTTTTGTGCTGATTGAAACATTTTTTGACTGAAATTGAAGTTAGTACCTGTGTGACTTAAGTTTATGATACATAAATAAAACACATCACTGGTTCTTGTATGTTGGGAGGTGTTTTTGTCTTAACTCTTCACAGATTCAATTAGAGCAGACCCTGTGAGTCATTGTTTTCTTTCTTTCTGTACCTTTTGCAGTGAACTTGAGGAGTCCCTGCTTGTTCTGCCATTTTCTTATGTTCCTGACTTGCTCACCCTTTTTAATGATTACATTCAGCTTGGACAAAGTGTGGAGCTCATTTGTCGCTGCCTTTTTTTCCTTCTCAGGTAACAGTTTTTGTATTGTCTATATTCTTGAAAGTATTTAGTTATTTGTTGTTGCTTTTGTATAAGTCAGAATAAATAGACACAGTGATATGTTAGTCATTTTCAGCACTAAACTGAAAGATACAAATGGAAATTATTTAAAAAAAGGAAAGTAAATGCTTATACACCAGAACCTCTGTTACCTAAATGCCAAACCCTTTATTTAGAAAGCTGTATGTTTAGACATAGTGTGTGGTAGTAATACCTTTCCTACTGTTGATGGAGATCACAGAAAGACACACTGACCACAGCTCTGATCTGTGATATATGACAATAAGTATCCTGTTTTCTTGCTTATTTTTACTAGTTATTGCTTATTCTTACCATTTATTGCACTTTTTATTGTCCGTGCATATTTTACTGTATTTTATTGCTGTAAACTAATCTGCACTGTTGTACTGCAATTGTCTGGCTTACTGGGGCCTGTTAAATCACTTTTGTTACTGCTTCACTTTTTGTAAAGCTTTTTTAGCTAGTTTCACTGCGTGAAATGTATTAATTGGAATTTTTTTCCACTTGGTAAGCATCTGTTTGTTGTTTTTATTGTCTGCTGCCTATTTTATTTCTGTAAACTAATCTGCATTGTTGTACTGCAATTGTTTGCCTTACTGGGGCCTGTTACATCACTTTTGTTACTGCCTCACTTTTTGTAAAATCTTTTTTAGCTAGTTTCACTGTGCGAAAGGTATTAATTGAAATTTTTTTCCATTTGTTAAGCATCTGTTTGTTCTGATTTTCCTGCCAAGGAGTGCATCATGTAATTGGTTTGTTTGCAGTTAAAAGCATTCTCTAGAGTTTCATTGCTCCTTTTTATGTTTAAAACTTTCATTTAGTGCCTCACTGCTGTTTTTCATTTGTGATAAACATTTCTGTAGTGCTTTCTGCCTAAAATAGCGTAGCTAGTGGCTGTAGCATAGTTCCCCACCCTGCCTTCCTATTGTTGTCTTGTTCTTAACCTTGGTGACTTTGCAATTGCGTGCCCCTACTATAAATTTGATCTGGGACACTCCTCCAGTAACCTTGAATTACCTTCTGATCCTCCTTTCTCCCTTTCCACTCTACAAAAAAAAAAAAAAAAAATTTTATTCAGCTGCTTTTACAGTATTTGTGTCCCTGTCCTACTCTGTTACTTCATCTTGCTTTTTCAGCTACTTGTTCTCTAAAGTGTTCAATTACATCTTTTCTGTTGCATTTATTACTGCTTGTTTTTAGCCTTTTTAAATTGTGTTATTCTAAGCCTTTTAGTTTTGGTTTAAGCACTTGGGCTTTAGGCCTACCACCTTAGCTCTCCCTGGCCTCTCTCCCTCAAATTCTGACAAATATAGATGGACACTTTCCTACGGTTTCTCCTGCCAGCCTGGTTGATGTGTGCATCCTGAGACAGTGTAGCAACTGCCTCATGTACACGGACAACCATCTACTGTTACCACCTAGGAACACAATTTGTGAGAGATGCAATGACAATAAGAACTTACAGTCTATGCTCTCTCCCTCACAAGCCAGTATGTCTGGCACTGAGAAGGTTATCAACACAATCACTACACCTCACACACCACCCTCAGTTACACAGCACACACCCACATATGTGGAGGTTCTCAACAAAAACATACCCAAACAAAGGAGACTTCAGAGGGAAAAAAAACACACAAATTCCACAATCTTCCAATCTTCCACACCACATACCACACATAGTTCACACACCTGTGTCTCGCAACCACAAAGGCCTAACCATAACCCTAACATATCAGTCATAGGAGACTCCATTGTGAGACACACAGATGTGCCTCTCACCAGACTGGATAAGGAGAAAGTCATAGTTAGTTGCCTGTCAGGTGCCAGAATCCACCATATCACACACGCACTCAAGTCTGTCAACAACAGGTACTGTTATGACTCTGTCATAGTCCATATTGGAGTGAACAACTTGAGATGTACCTCCCTGGACTATATGGAGAGATATGATTGCATATGTGTCCCAGGGAGGTGTGTCCCTAGCCTTAAGCAGCATTCCACCGTCACCCAGAATGATGCCTCAATACAAACATAAAATGATTAACTTTAACAATTGACTTAGTTTCTGGTGTCATTCCACAGGAATCCAGTACCTGACAGCCTGGGAAGATATGATCGACAGACCATGATGCGATGAGTCTATGCTCTCTCCCTCACAAGCCAGTATATCTGGCACTGAGAAGGTTATCAACACAATCACTACACCTCACACACCACCCTCAGTTACACAGCACACACCCACATATGTGGAGGTTCTCAACAAAAACATACCCAAACAAAGGAGACTTCAGAGGAAAAAAACACACACAAATTCCACAATCTTCCAATCTTCCACACCACATACCACACATAGTCCACACACCTGTGTCTCGCAACCACAAAGGCCTAACCATAACCCTAACATATTAGTCATAGGAGACTCCATTGTGAGACACACAGATGTGCCTCTCACCAGACTGGATAAGGAGAAAGTCATAGTTAGTTGCCTGTCAGGTGCCAGAATCCACCATATCACACACGCACTCAAGTCTGTCAACAACAGGTACTGTTATGACTCTGTCATAGTCCATATTAGAGTGAACAACTTGAGATGTACCTCCCTGGACTATATGGAGAGAGATGATTGCATATGTGTCCCAGGGAGGTGTGTCCCTAGCCTTAAGCAGCATTCCATCGTCACCCAGAATGATGCCTCAATACAAACATAAAATGATTAACTTTAACAATTGACTTAGTTTCTGGTGTCATTCCACAGGAATCCAGTACCCGACAGCCTGGGAAGATATGATCGACAGACCATGATGCTTTGCTAGAGATGGCCTGCATCTGTCTCACTTGGGCTTCAGGCTTCTGGCTAAGACCCTTGCCTCCCCCATATGCCTTTTTTAGGAAGAGTCCTGAGGTCAATAAAACCAACATAAAAATTTCAACAAAATACAAATTAAAGGTCTTGCTGCTAAATGCTACAAGTCCAAACATGAAGCTGCACTCATTGCAAGCATTCTTAACCCTGGAAGATGCTGACGTTTGTGCAGTCACAGAAACCTGGTTCAATGCCTTACCTGGTTACTCATCCTGTTTTACATTTAGTCCCCAAACTGTGGGCAGCAAAACCAAAGGTGGTGGAGTTTCAATATATATTAAAGACACGCATGCCTCCAGGCTAGTCAAACAGTATGTTGCACAGGAGACACTATAGGTGCAGTTAACTGTTGACAAGACCCCTATTCAAATCATAGCTAGATACAGGCCCCCAAATTTGACTCAAGATGGCCACTCCACCTATCTGGACCTCTTCAAATTTATCAAGATTCAACCCTTTACCCTGAGCCTGGTTGACTTTAACTACCCAACCATAGATTGGAAAAACTACTTATGCCAGAACACAAATGCCCAGAGATTCCTCAATTTCTCTCAGTGCAAATGCCTTGGAACAGCTAGTCGTTACCTCCACAAGAGGTGATAATGTCTTGGACTTGGTATTAACCAACATGAATAACCACTGTAGCACCCCTACAGTATCATCCTCCCTGGTAAGATCCGAACGTAAAGCAGTCACTTTCGAAGTCGTCATCTCCCCTGACCCCCCCCCCCTTTAGCAAGGGTCAAACAAAAAAAACTTCCCCAAAGCTGATTACAACCTCCTGAGGGATAGTATAAACAGCTTCACAGCCCCCTCCCCCTCTGTTTGAACTGGTACCAAAGTACTATACGAGCACTTATATAGATGCATGAAATCAGGATAAAATCATCCTCCACAAGGAAGAGTAAACCTGTCTGGTAGACATCTGCAATAAATAAACTGTATAACAAAAGGAAAAAAATTGCCGTCCAGCACCAAGAAGGACTAGGTGCCCAATTGGACACAATCTCTCCATAGCCTGAACAAGCAAATAAGAGCACTAATGAAACATTCTAAAACCAGCTTTGAGTCCAGATTGGCCACATCTACTAGAGACAATCATAAGACCTTATTCACATATGTCCGCAATCTCAAAGGAAGCACCCAGATCTGTTCAGAACTGGTGGGCAAGGACACCACATGCACAAATGCTGAAGATAAAGCCAACCTAGTGGCTGACAGATTCAGCGAAAACTTCACCCCTCTGTCCCCCTGTATCTGCCCCCCCCCCCACTTATTTCTAGGGAACAGGTCATCACTGCCCTCTCAAAGGCAAAAAATACAGCCTCCATGGGACCCGATAACATCCCAGGCTGCATCCTACATGAACTCAGGCGTGAACTTGCGGCACCATTAGGCACCCTATTCAGCCATAGCCTGAGTACTGGCTTTGTCCCAGCCAAATTGAGGACAGCCTCTGTTATCCCTTTTGTGAAGACTGGTAGAGATGGGTGAAGGCTACTGGTAGAGATGGGTGAAGGCTGCCAGCCTAGTCAAATAGATTTGATACGTAATTTTATCATTTGTAAATACTGAGAAATGTTGAACTTAAAACAATGTAGCAACATTGCCCTCTGCTGTAAAGAAAGCTAAGTCAAGCATTTCTTGTTGGTCCTTTGAAATTAAAATTACTTCATGTCGGTTCCTTTGAAATTAGAATTTGGAGTCGATGAGTCTGGAGTAAGCATCCTACCTATTGTTTTAAGGCTAAAGTTAATGACCAGAATTTATATGTGGAATGTCCTTTATTGCTCTAAGTGTAAAAGAATGTAAATGCAATTCTGTCAGTCTGGGAACACCAGGAAAGTGTAAAAGATGATGTAATGCTTTAGCAGAACCACAGTTTCAATATAAACAGTGAGAACCAGAGAAGCATTTAGTCTTTATATCCAACTCAGCACTGCCTTATCCTGTCTTTATGTAAGTAGTATGTTAGAACTGTGTTTTGTCCTAGAAGTTGCCAGGAATTAAAAAGATGAGACTAAGTGTTTTTCTGTGATGTCAGAACTGTACTACAGATTTATTTTAAGTATTTGTGTGTGATCTCTGAACTCTCTTAACTAGCACTGACTGTGTAGTAGAAAGTATTGTCTTGTGGTTTTAATTAATTATTATTAAATATTTTAAAAACTTTTAACTGTGGCTGGTTTGTGTAGAGATAATTTAAGCTCTTTAGAGTACTTGTATGCCTTTGGTAAAATTGTACAAGGCCACTCCTATAGCTTTAGCCCTAGGCTATACACTGGATAATAATATTGCACAGTTATAATTGGACACCCTTTTAAGGGCCTTTGAGTAGCTGATAATTATTAGCTGGGTGGTAGCAGGGTACTACCGTATAGTCAGAGGCATGGCTGGAGAACCTGTGCCAGCCTTCCCCAGAAGTGTCTGTGTGGTTGTATAAACTCTTATCTCAAAGTGTGTGTGTCAGCTACTTGGGCAGGGACATGAAGCACCGGTTGGACAGAGAGGTTGCTGGAGATTTTAGTTTACCCAGCTAGGCTGAGATCTGGACCCTATAGCTGTGCCAGTGGGGAGTCTTATTGGGGACCTTGGGAGCAAGGGAGCGACCAGCCCCAGACTGACTATGATCTCTGTGTGTTCTTAAGGGAAATTGCACTTTACTATGTGTATTTGTTATCCTTTCCTATATATGATGCACGAGACATTCTATAACCAGCGAATCTATTGTACTTCAATGATACGAAGGATGTATTTTGATTTCTATGCATTTTAGTAGAGCTTAATATATTTTGCTCAAGTATATTTAATGGTTTTTGCGATCTAACTAGTATCTGAAGTACACGCAAAACCTCTAGTTTTGCATTTATACTAAGGTTTCATTAGTACTTGACAACAGGACTGAAGTTTCCATTGTGGTTTAAAAAGTCTCTTTAAGGTCTCCATGACAATATTTAATTGAATAATGCATTTGACATTCATTGGGCAATCAGTCTGTACATTTTATAAAAACTTGCTCTTTTGTTATTCTGCTGTTTTGTCTGAAGAAGGCGGCATATTTTTCCGCCGAAAGCTCTTATTTTACTTGGAGCTTATTAAATCAAACTTTTATATTTTAGCCGTTCTTATTGCGTTCCAGTCCGCTTTGTGCTTTTAATTGAGTTTACTTGGTTTGTTTGTTTGAGAGATCCTTTCCTCATATATGAGATGCCTCCTCTGGTGTTAGTGGCGAGGATTGAGGCTCCTTGATGGGCCAGGGCATGGGCGTCACACCTTTACACAAAGGTGGAGCGCCCACCGATCCGGGAAATTATAGACCCATCAGCCTAACTAGCCTGATCTGCAAGGCCATGGAATGGATTATCATGGACCTCATTAACAGGGACATAGGCAACCTCCAAACACTTGACCCCACACAGTTTGGCTTTGTCAAGGGGAGGTTGTGTCTGTTAAATCTGGTCGACTTCTTTGAGAAAGTCACCAAAGCCATGTGTGAGGACGGTGCACACCGCCTACCTTGACAAAACCTTCAACACTATTCCCCACTCGGTCATAATAGATAAACTCTGTCAACTAGGCATCAATCCATATGTCATCAGATGGGTAGCAAGCTGGTTCACTGATAGAATCCACCTAATCAAAATAAGGGAAGCCACCTCAAGCAGTAGATCTGTAACGAGCAGCGTACCCCAAGGATTGGTCATGGGTCCTCTGTTATTCAGGATATACTTCTCTGAGGTGCAGGCCAAAACCCAGTGGGCTATGGCTGACCAAGTTTGCAGATGACTGCAATCTGGGAACGGTCATCAATTCCCCAAGTGATGTGGACGTCCACCAAGAGGGTCTCACCCAAACAAATGACTTGCCCCAGAAACATGGCCTCAAGCTAAATGCCAAAAAAAAAATGCATCATCATCCCCTTTGGGGAGATTGACGTCCCCACATGTCACATTAATAACAATGTCCTAAGCATGCAATCATTCCTGAGTGATTTGGGCACCCAGGTTGATAGCAACCTGACTTTTGACCACCATGTTGCTTCCGTTGTACGGAAAACTTTCTACATGGCCCACCTCATAAGTAAGGGTTTCTCATCCAGGGACAAGGAGGTCATAACAACCCTGTTTTCTTTCCTTATAAGGCCAGTTATTGAGTACAACTCCCCCTTCTGCATGTACCTTGCAAAGCACATGCAGCAGCTGGAGAGACCACAGAGGTTCCTCAACAGGAATCCAGGGCCTCAAACATCTACCCTACACAGGTAGGCTAAAAGCCCTGTCCTTGTACTCAGTTTCATACAGACTCCACAGAGGTGACCTCTGTCTGGCATACAAAGCAATCTCAGACCCCACCTTGATGGGACTGCTGCATATCTGCAAGTCAAGCTCCATTCAAGTAACCCGCACAAGCGACCTCAACCTGGTCTGTCACATCAATAGGACTTGTTGGCGGAACAGACTTGTGTTCCAGAGACTCCCCATCTGTGGAATAGACTCCCTCACCACGTCAAGCAGAGTACCTCATTATCCCTTTTCAAGTGCAACCTGCATATCTGGATGGGAAACAGAAAATACACCCCTGGGATTTCACCTGTGTTCCTGCTGGACAGGGGCTTTGGCTGCTGACTTGTCTAAACATGGGCTAAACTCTTGGCTAGGTTTATAAGGGCCCTCAGGGTCAGTAGCCTAGTAACTTCCTATGATCCTGTTATGTTACTTTTTGAGTCAGAGCTACATCAGCACTGATTGCAACATGTATGAGTATATGTTAACACAATTAGTGTTGTGGCTTACTTGAATGTGACGCACTTTTCTTTCTGTGACTGTAAAGAAATCGGGAGTCTGTTTCAAAAAAAGTAGCAGTAAGGAATCATGCAGACATCTGTGCAGGTTGTGTTGTAATGTATTATATCATCATCACATTATTCACTTTTACTACCACTTGCATGTCTGCATTTGCATATCACTATTTGCTTTGCTGTCTGTGTTTTCAGGAAGCATGAGAAGTACAATGACGAGGCTATGAAGTGTTTGTGTATGACTTTTTCAATGCGACTCCGTTCTAGAATAAAGAAGAACGCTGATGTAAGCCTTTATGGAGCTTCTCTACTGATTCTTCTTCCTGTGCTCCATTGACTTATTCTTTCCTTCCGAGGGCAAGAGCTAGATATCCCTGGACTGGACAAGCCCTAGGTCCTGTTTGTTCCCATTCAGGGGACCTTAAAAGCTCTTTCATTCCCCTGGGAGGTGAGAGTCAGGGTATTAGGTAGTGGGCCAGATACTAGACCTGTGGTGGTCCATGCTGCATCAGAGCTAACCCCTTCTCAGAACATGACTTCCAGACTTGCAGTGGCTGCCTGGGAAAAGGAAGGCATGCATATTCCCACACATCTCCCTCCTTCACTCAGTGGTATTTGCACTACTTCCAGCTGCACAAGCCTGATTGACATCTTCCATGAGCAGCTGTCCATGCACCAGTAGGTGCCACTAATGTGGCAGGAATATTCCCAGCACTCCGTGGTTGTTTTGGCAGCCCGTCCTTCCCAGCCCCTGTAGTGCCAGTACCACTAGTTAAGCACTGATCACCTGTTTTGTAGTCAGGACATCATTCCTCCACAACACAAGTCCTGGTAAAAGAGAACAGTGTTTAAGCAGAGAATGTAGTGCAACTGTTTACATCATCTTCATCACACTACTCCTGCCTACAAAACAGAAACAAGTTAGTACTCATTAGATGTAAAATTATGTACCTGGATGGTAATTGAGTGATTATCGAGATGATTACATCCCCGGTCCTCATAGATCAAACCTTGCAGCCTTTTATTTGTATTTGCAGTTCTGACATTGACAAGTAAGATGAAAGTGATAATTGCAGAAGCGTGCGGTTAAAAACTGTAGTTTAATTAGGGGACATGACACCACTTATGTTGGTAGGTCTTTAGAAATCTGGGTTCAGGTTCAGTGCATCAAACTCCTGTTGTACTGCATGAAAGTGCAGTGTGGGAGTATGAAAAAATGCAGTGTAAAATATAGGGGACTGGGAGCATAAAAGAAATAATGGTGTAACCTGCCAAGTCACTGACAGCTTTTCATCCCCATTTATCAGTGCCTGTTTTTTTATCTCTGGGGCTGGCCTACTGTTAAGTCTTTTTACTGTGGTGGACAGTGCAGAGTTAATATATTGTATTCTTTTTTTGTTTAACATCTTTATTACATTCTTACATTCTAAGTAGTAGGTACACATACAGTAATAGAAAAAAAAAATTCAAACATTTCTCATTTTCATGCATTTATACATTTCCATTTTAACAGTTATCATTCACTCCCAACATTACACAAGTTGCTCAGTTCATACCTTCTGTTAAACATCAGTCCTCCTCCAGAACATTATTCTGCGTGTGCTGTTCTCAAAAATTCAATTTTTCTGTATAGTTTGCTGCTCTTGTTTTCTAAAGATCTCCCCTCTCCTTTAATCCCCTTTGTAGTACTCAGTACTTCAATTACTGTTGCTTTAGATTTTGATTTCCATTTTCTGGTAATTGCTTTTTAGCAGCCTGTAACATTAAACTTAGTTAACGCCTTACCATGTCTGGGCATTTCAGATCCTGTATGCCTTCTCAAAAGAATAATTTCCTTCGTTAAGTCCACTTGTCCCATCCCCCCATCATTTCTAACAAAGTATTCTGTTATTCTGTAGGGCATTTTAAGTAAACATGTTCCCAATGAACTCTGTCTGTCCAGTCAGACCTCCAGCATTTGCTTTCAACTTGAAGAAAAATCTCCTGAAGTCTGCTTGGGCTATAAAATGCCTATGCAGGCACTTCCAGGAAAATCCCCAAACCTTCTGGACCTTATTGCATTGTTGAGAGTCATGCAGGTGTTCTGTTCTTTTGCATATTGCTTTTCCATCTTTTCTTTCCAGTCTTTTCTTACTACTGCTACTACATTTCTGTAGTTATTGTGCATTTATATATGCTGTACTAATTATACTGTATAATATGTAAGACAACAACCAGGATGTTTTCAACCAGAAGCATTGCATCTCTTGTGGAATAAGGAGGTTCATTTACACCTTTCCTATCTTCCTCTCATCTAGAATATATTAATGAGAAATAAAACAGAGGTGGCCAATAGAGATTCCTATTACTTAATTTTGGCTGTAAAAATCATAGTTTCCCAGTCCAGCAATTGGGCAGAGCATGCTTCAACTACTAGTTAAGAAAAGCCCACAAGTTATTCAAACACACTCACTTTCTGTAGTTGATTCTTCAGTACTGTAACTGGACATCTGGGCCTTGAAGAAATAGTGATCTCTAGGTTGGAGTTTCAGGTCAGGTATTAAGGAATGGCTTTTCTTAGATCACTGCGGGAGTATTTCCAACTGTTGGGTAATCCCGCCAAATAACCTGGACGTCCGGCCAGGGTACCAAAACTTTCCATAGTCATACATCCAACATATGACCTAAACCTGTGGGCATGAGGGTACATAAGCAGATTTATAAGCATAAATTCCGGGACTATCTTGCCACCAGTCTGAATGTAGGTCTCATACCAGTGGGTCTGTTCTGCATGTTCTCTTTGGTACTGTTGGTCTTCACTGCTCAGGTAAATGTCCCTATTGGTGAACCTTATTCCTTATTTTTTCTCAGTTGCATTGCTGTTTGTTGCTCTATTAGATGTCAGCTAGGAGGAAAAAGAGTGATTGTGGTAGGGAGACTACCTACAATGATCTCCATTCCCATTGCCTTGTCTGCTTAGGTGCAGAGTATAACTGCGTCAATGAGTTATTACTTTGGAAGCTCATCACCTTAAGCCCCTGCCCAAGCAAAGATGGCAGACTTTTTTACCCCTGATATCCCTGCCATTCGAAAGAAAAATTTGAAGATGCCTAGGCCTGATATCAAGACTGCCCAGTTGGATTCTGATATACCCACAGATGTTTAGGAACCTGTGGCGCGCCCAACTTCTACTCACTCCTAGTGGCTGGTATAGTGTCTAATATTCACACATCCAAAATAACTAAAGTTACCAATGATGGTGAGAAGGGAGCACCCCCCCCCCTTAATAATTTCCAAAGGACAAAAAAGTGTACTGCAGATCCTCGTCATTAGAAAGGAAATTCCAGATTTGCTCATTGAGGTTCATCAGGGGTTGCATCCTTTGCATTTATGAAGGACTGTGAACAGATCTTTATTACTTCTGTGTCAAGATAGCAAAGGAATTAACCTGCAAAATCTACTTCCTTTGCTTGCAGGGAACTAAGACCTTCTCATAAGGGCAAGAAAATGCCTAGGACAAGATTCCAGGGCAGTTCTGTAAGGTACTCTAGATCTGGGAGGCCTTCTTATCCAGATGTATCTGCCTGACTACCTTCTGATGTTCATGGTGTTTCAATGTTGCAGTCATTACACTTGGGTTATCCGCTGGCAGGCTACCCGCAGTTGGCCCGAGTTCCAAAGTCTTGGTCCGGCGTCGGTTGCTGTCACCTCTTCCCTGACGTCAGTGCGCCAGGGGTATAAAAGATGCAACTGACGCCATTTTCTTCAGTCTTTCTTGCCGTGCGGTGCCCGAAGCAAAAGCAGTTCGCAAGTGCCGGTCGGCTGACTCCTGAGATTTTCGAAATTGAGTTTCAGAACCGAAGTCTTCAATAAAGCTAAGTACCCCATTGGGGAAACTTTTTCTTGCTCCAGACCGATGTCAGTAAAAGTTAATAATTGTATCTCTTGTGGGAAGCAAATACCTCATAAGGACTTTCACTCTTACTGTATTCCTTGCCTAGGCCCTGACCACGATGTTACTAGTTGTCGGTTTTGTGCTAGATTCAACAAACGCATTATTAAATATCGGTTTGATTTTGCTTTACATTATTTTGGTCGAAGGTTTAATTACATAATGCCGTCGGAACAATCGATGACCGGAATTTATAAAAAACGCAAAGACAAAGAAAAGGACAGGCATCCGAGGTCCAAAACCAATGAAGCCTCTTCCTAGGCCAGTCGCCGGTTCTCAGTGAGGCGCTTTCGCAGCCCCTGACACCCGCTACCTCAGAGCCACAGGCCGTATCCGACAGCCATGTGGGGACACCGAGGCCTGTGGAAACTCAAGGTATTGGGCCTACGGAAACTATTCCCTCAGATGGGTCCGGAGCCGCTGAGCAGGCATCGGCTTCTGAGGGTGTTTTCAGACCTTCACAGCTTACAATTAAGCCCACTACAGCAGCCAAGGCAAAGTTAAAAACACCATTAAAGACAAGGAAACAAGTACAGCATTCTACTGAACAGTCATCCATGCCAAAGAAGCAGATGCTTAAAATGGCCGAAGACCTAATTACTTTAATCAGGGGTTCCCATCCCCCTCCTGACAAAAGGCCTAGGCAAGACACTGACTATGATTCCTCTGACCAGGTTTCTATTTCCTCTGATTCATCGTCTGATCAGGGATACTCTCTCCCTCACTATGAGGACTCTGACGCAGAAGAGTCTATACCTTCAGCCTCTCTGCCTGAGGATTATTCTTTTGGGGAAACCCTGCACATCATGAGGGAGCATTTCCATTGGGAGAGCCAGGATTATTCAGAATCCAAGAAAAGGCTCAGAGACTTTCTTTTATTGCCTCAGCACATGCCCCTGGCTATTCCCCCTGTGCTTGATATTGTTGATGATGTTTTCTCTGAATCCAGTCTGACTCCTGATTCTTTACCCCCTGCACCAGTCAAGCCAGACAGGTACTACAGGGTCCCTGACTCTCATAAATTTCTTTACAAAAACCCTGCTGCAGATCCAGAAACAATTTCTCAGGGTCCTAAAGGGGTTAAGGCTTCCACTGCTAAAAATCCTGTCCCCTCGGATAGGGATTCCAGAGCTCTGGACAGATGGGGGAAAAAGGTTTACACTTCTGGTACTTCAGCTGTAAGGGCTTTAAATTGCCAGTTTCACATGCTTAAGTATCAACAGTATCTCATGTCATTGTTAAAGCAGAAAATGGTTTCAATCTCAGAAAGTCCTGACAGTAAGGAAATGCAGGATTTATTGCATGCAGCTGAACAAGTGGGAAAGCATACTTTACAGTGTGGTTTTGATTCATTAGAGGCTTCTTGTAGAGCCGCAGTTACAGGCTCTGTTATTCGAAGGCATGCTTGGTTGAAAGAACAAAGTTTACCTGACCATGTTAAAGTAAAATTATTGGATGCTCCACTACAGCATGATACTTTGTTTGGTGTTAAGGCAGAAGACGTGTTAAAGAAAATGGAGGATAAAGCAAAATCAATGCAGACAGTAAAGGATTTCTTACAGGTTCAACCACCGAGGTTTAGCAGAAACTGGCCTTCAAAAAATTGGTCCTTTCCAGTGTCAGACAGGCCACAAAGAGGCAGATACAGATGCCAAGAGGCAAATCTCAGCCCCAAGGCCTCCTACAGACCTAAACACAGGGTGCTTCAGCCCCCAAAGGAGGGGAAGACAAATCACAATCTTATAGGAAACCAATGACTTCCCTCTACAGATGCCAAGCACTTACCATTTGGCAGCACCCCTAAAGGGAAAGCTAGCACTTTTCTCAAAAAATTGGCACATAATCACCCAGGACAAATGGGTACTGAATATTGTTTCTCAGGGTTACAGATTCCACTTTCACACACTTCCAAAATCAAGAGGTATGCCGGACCTGCCACAAAACCAATGGGCAGAGGCGCAAAAACAAATTGTTGCTCTCGTGGACATGGGAGCTATTCAAAGAGTACCACAGCAAGAAACAGGGGCAAGGATTTTACTCAAGACTTTTCTTAGTACCCAGAAAGGACAAAGCCTGGAGACCAATACTGGACCTGTCAATCGTAAATACTTTCCTGGATGTTCCAAAATTCAAAATGTTAACACTACAGCAGCTTCTACCCATGCTGGGCAAGAAGGCTTGAATAGTTACTTTGGACCTCAAGGAGGCATACCTGCATGTCCCAATCAGACAAACTTGCAGAAGATACCTTAAATTCATAGCAGGCTCAATGCATTACCAATTCTCTGCACTGCCCTTTGGCTTATCTACTGCACCCAGGGTCTTCACAAACTGCCTGGCACCAGTAATTGCATTTTGCAGACAAAAAGGAATTCAAATATATCCCTACTTGGACGACTGCCTTATTCAAGCAGAGAGCAAGGACATTCTACTAAAGCATCTGACGTTTGTAAAAATATTACTAATTTGCCTGGGGTACGCAGTAAACGAAAATAAATCAAAACTAGTGCCCTCTCAAGAGATAATATTCCTGGGTGAAAGCTTAAATACAACTGCCCAGATGGCTTATCTCACGCCAGACAAACAAAAGGCAACTGACTCAATACTTTCAACAGATGGCAACAAAGACCCAGCTCCCTGCAAGAAATATTCTGCAGGCCCTGGGCTTCATGGCGTCCTGCATTCTACTAATTCCATATGCAAGACTGCATATGAGGAAACTACAATGGTATCTAAAAAGTGTTTGGACTCAACATTGTCACAGCCTGGAGACAATCATAACTTTAATTCCCTGCCTACAACAGGAGTTTCGATGGTGGTCCCAGGCCTGTCACCACAACAAGGGACAGCCTTTCACCTTACCCACAGCCAGGCAGACAATAACAACGGATGCATCGGATTATGCCTGGGGGGCACATATGGCAGGAAAATGTACTCGGGGCACGTGGCCCAAGGAACAAATGCATCTTCACATCAATCAGAAAGAGATGCTAGCTGTACAGAATGCCCTGACAACTTTCAAGGACCTACTACATCCAGGACAACTTCTAATAAAGATGGACAATACCACAGTTATGTGGTACATAAACAAGCAAGGGGGCACACATTCCTACCCCCTATGCAGGCAAGCCATGACCTTGTGGAACACAGCACTAACCTATCAAGTACATGTGCAGGCACAATTCCTGCCAGGAACAAAAAATATACTGGCAGACGAACTAAGCAGAAATCTCATGGACCCTCACGAATGGAAACTAAATCCACAGGTGTTCAGCATGATAACAAGGAAATGGGGACGCCCAGACATTTGCCTCCCCTCACAATTGCCAACTACAAAAATTCTGCACAAGAACTTATCACTCTCAAGCATGGAAAGTGGATGCTCTATCATTCAGCTGGAAAGCTCTGACAGTCTATGCCTTCCCTCCAATGCCTCTTCTTACCAAGGTGCTCATAAAAGTCAGACAAGAAAGGCCAAAAATTGTCCTGATTGCCCCAGACTGGCCACACCAGCACTGGTACCCAATCCTAAAGAGCCTCTCTCAGGGCCCAGCTTGGCCTTTACCTCAAATTCCTCATCTACTGACTCAACAAAATAATCAGATTCTGCACAGTCAACTCAGAACCTTAAATCTGGCAGCATGGCAGATAATGTAGCCACTCGGACTGCACCTCTCTCTAAAGCTGCTATGGATGTCATTTTAGAAGCCAGGAGGCCCAGCACTAGGAAATCTTATGCAGAAAAATGGAAGAGATTCTGTGCTTGCAACCAGGCACAAGGGCTCGACCCACTTGTTCCAAATATACCTCAGATTTTACAATACCCGAGATGCTGGACAAAGGCCTATCTTTCTCATCAATTAAAATCCATGCCTCTGCCATTTCAGCTCATTATAATACAGCACCTCCTATTTTTTTGCATCCTCTACTAAAACAGTACCTCAGAGGGGCAAAAAACATAAGACCCCCAAGGAGAGCACCAATACCAACTTGGGATCTCAATTTTGTTTTAGAAAAACTCACACTGCCTCCTTTTGAACCAGCCAGCACAGCTGATATAAAATTCTTATCATGGAAAACTGCTCTGCTCCTAGCAATAACTTCAGCAAGAAGAGTGTCAGAGTTACAGGCATTAATGGCTGTGGAACCTTTCATCATTTTTCACCAGGACTGGGTTTCTCTCAGGACAAACCCAACATTCATGCCAAAAGTAGTTTCCAATGTGGCGCTGAACCAAACCATTCATTTACCAACTTTCTACCCAAATCCCCAGAATAAAGGGGAGAGACTTCTGCACGCTTTGGATATACACAGACAGCTACGATTCTACTTGGACAAAACAAAGGCTTTCAGAAAAACTGAGCAACTGTTTGTAGCCTATGCTGCAGGATCACAAGGAAAACCTATCACAAAGCAGACAGTTTCAAAATGGATAGGACACTGCATCCGCTTCTGTTATGCACAACATGGCAAATCAGTGCCTAAGGTCATTAGGCCACATTCTACCAGAGCAGCAGCCACTTCAGCAGCCTTTCTCAGAGGAGTACCAACCAAAGACATTTTAGAAGCTGCCACCTGGAGCTCAGTGCACACTTTCACCAAGCACTACCGCTTGCCTCTCTACTCAAAATCCAGAGCAGGCTTTGCCACTGCAGTCCTGCAGGGCCTGGTAGCCTCTCCAAATCCAATCTAGACCCAGCCGCCCAACCTCAGCTTTGGGATTCAACCCAAGTGTAATGACTGCAACAGTGAAACACGATGAACATAGTACAGTTGTGTACCTGCCATAAATGTAGATGTTCGAGTGTATTCACTGTTGCAATTCAGGTTACCCACTCACCTTCCCCCTTTTCATTGCTGGGACTTCTCTGTACTTCTCAACTCTATACAACCTATGTGGTGTATTTGCTTGTAGATGAAGGAAATGTTTATATTAGTACATGCATGCTTTTTGGCATAATTTTATTTTTCCAGCCTTCCTATCTGGGGGCACCTGACATCTGGGACAAGAAAAACTGAAGAAAATGGCACACTGACGTCAGGGAAGAGGCGACAGCAACCAACGCCGGACCAAGACTTTGGAACTCGGGCCAACTGCGGGTAGCCTGCCGGCGGATAACCCAAGTGTAATGACTGCAACAGTGAATACACTCGAACATCTGCATTTATGGTAGGTACACAACTGTACTTTCCCTTCCCCACCCATCGGTCCATCCATCCTCCTTTCCTAGACCCTCACCTCATCCCTAAAAATTTGTCTACTCATCACTTGAGACAAATTGGTTCTTTTGATCATTCAAAAATGGGTATAGAATGACTTTGAAAGAAGTCCCTCTAGTTATTAGCATACCTCTTCCTCCACAAAATCAGATCCAGTTGCTCCTTCCCATCATTCAAACCCTGGTTGAGCAAGACACAGTAGAACCAGTGTCTCCAAGTATGTGGGAAAAGGGTTCTATTCCAGACTGTTCCTCAGCATAAGAAAGGTGGGGACTGGAGACAGATTCTGTTTCTTCCCAACCTCAATATCTTTCTCCTTGTCCTGTCTTTCAAGATGTTGTCGTACAAACTCATCTTCCATTCATTCTTTCTCAACCTTTCCTGGTGGATCTGGATGTAAAGGATGCCCTTCTCAACATTCCTGTTCACCAGGCTTCCAGGAATTGCATTGGTTATCAACTGTCTCATCACACTTTCAATTCTGTTCACTACTTTTTTAACTCTCTACAGCTTCCAGAATCTTTACAAAATGCCTCACCTCAGTCATAGCTTACTGCTGGACTCCGGTAATCCATATATTCCCTTATTTGAATGACCTGTTAAAACAGGCATCAGCAGATACTCTTAATTCATCTCAACTTTACCGTGGCACTACTTCAGGCACAGAGTTTGAAAATCAACCTAAAAAAGTTGGCAATGAAACAATTTCTTGGGGTGCAGAGTAGACACCAGACTCATTCAGGCCTTCCTTTCTCCAGAGAAAGCACAAAGCCTAATCAATTATTTCCTTTCTCCTCTTCCTTTTCAGTCCTCTTCTGCAAGGAGTTCCTCAGGGCACTGAGATTCATGGCCGCAACTATCCTCATGGTTCCCTTTGCCAGACTCCATATGAGGAATATCCAGTGGTACCTGTAATCCACCTGCTCGTAACATTCTCATCCCCTGGATACACAGGTTCCTCTCCTGCTTTGCCTAAAGAAAGAAATACTATGGTGGATATCACAGATAAAGCTTAAGCTGGGTCATCCCTTAAAACCACAGATACCACAACAGGAGCTGCACACAGACACATCAAACATGGTGAGCAGGGACTAGCAGCCTGAGAGTTCAGGGATAATGGCCTACAAATCTAAGATCAGCACATTAGTCTAAAGGAGATGAGAGCACTAATGCAGGCCCTGCAGACCTTCTCCCATTCTTGGAAACCAAGTCCCTCAAGAGTGTTAACACAATGGTCATGTGGTACATAAGCGGGGAGGAGGTGCACTTACCAAATGTGTAGCCTGGCTCTTCTGCCATGGGAACAAGCCACAGAATTAACCCTCTTCCTCTAAACAGGGGAGAACCAGACTTGCTAAGTAAATCAAGGGAAGATCTTTCATGAATGGATGCTAAACAGGGAGATCTTCCTAAATATAGTCCACAAATGTGGGGTGCCACAGATAGATTTTTACTTCCATTGACAACTAACAACATTCTCTGTCTTGTATAAAGAACTGTTGCCCTCAAGGTTTGAAAACAGATGCAGTCTCCTTTCCTTGGAAACAGATGCTCCTATATGCCTTCCCTCCACTTTTTCTTCTTCTCGGGGTCTTTTTAATGAGCCGAAGATAATACCCAAAGATCTTACTGATGATATACTATTGACTAAGGCATCGCTGGATTCTCTTCTCTTCCACCTAGCCAAGGGCCAGCAACAGAAACTTCCCTCCATAGTGGACTTGCTCACACAGCAGAAGGGCTCACTTCTTCATCCCAGCTTGTCATGCCTTAACCTGACTTCTTCTTTCGGCTTTTCCCAGTTACGGGTCGCCACAGCAGATAATCTGTCCGCTCGTGATTGGCAGTGGAGTTTTACGGTGTCGAGTTGCCAGTCCGGTGCCCAACCTTCCACAGAAGGTACACACACACACACACACACACACACACACACACACACACACACACACACACACACACACACACACACACAGACACAACTAGGGCCAATTTAGAGTGTCCAGTCCACCTACTGCATGTCATTACTTAACCTGACATTATGGATAATAGATTCTGATCCCTTTTAGACACCAACCTTTTGAGGACATGCTTAAGATTCCTCAGGAGGCAAGACACCTACTACCTGAAAGTCAAATGGAAGCAAAATGGAAAAGATTTACAATGTGGTGTCAGACTAAAAATCAGGACCAAGTACAAGCTAATACCTCTCTGGTCCTGTCTTATTTGTGTGAGTTATCTGGCCTTGCATACTCATATATAAAGGCACTCATTTCAGCCATATCTGCATCTGTCTCTGGGCAGACTCGAGGTGAAACACTTCTTAAAAGACTTGCATCACCTGAAACTCCAAAGCAAATCTATTCCTCCTGCTTGGGACCTCAACCTTGTGCTGGAAAAACTTACTTTTCCTCCATTCAAACTAGTAGCATCCACCTCTGTCAAAATCTGTACTTAGAAAACCATTATTCTTCTGGTAAGCCTAACTTCAGCTTCTACCGAATGAGTCTTCAAGCTGCAAGCTGTTATGGCAACCCATTCCTTCCTTATTTTTTAATAAGGACATTATGTCTTTAAGGACTAATACGTCCATCATGCCTATAGTAGTAAGTCAACTCTCTCTCTTCCAGGTCATAAATATTCCCACTTTCCTCCCTAATCCACAAAATAAGGGAGAAAGGATTCTACATACTCTTCATGTGCATAGACAGCTCAGGTTTTAACTGGATAAGAGTAAGGATATTCACAAGTCTGACCAAATGTTTGCCTCTTTCCAAGATCCCAAATGCAGTTTTCAAAGCAAACCATTGCTAACTGGATCTCTAAATCCATTTCCTTTGGTACACACTCTATGGTAAATCCGTATCCTCTCCAGCAAAGGCTCATTCTACTAAATTAGTGTCTTTATCTGGAGCCTTTTACAAGGGGGATTGATAAAAAAACAATTTTAGAAGCAGCTGCTTGGTCTTCTATGAAAATTTTTATTAACCATTATAGGGTGGATGCCTTTTTTAAATGCAGATCTGCCTTCACCAAGTCAGTCCTCTCTGGATTGTTAGACAATTCTCCTATCTCCCTTCCAACCACCCTTCATACGTCTTAAGCTTTGGGAATCCTACACCAGTTTGGAATACTACAATAGTAATCTAACATAGGACATAATACAGTTGTGTAAGAACTTACCATAACAGTAGATGTCCTGATGATTACTGTTGCAGTATTCTCTCCCTCCCTTTTCTGATTCTTCCTTTTCCTCCTGGACTTGGGGGGGTGTCCTTTCTTAGATGTACAATTTTTGTTTCTCAGGCTTCTTTAGGCTTATTGGCTTGGAGATGGTTTGAAGATTTACACTCATACATCTATTTATGTACCCTTAAACCTATGAGCTTAGGTCATACACCAGACGTACTGCTGTGTAGAAGGCTTTGGTACACTGGCCATACATCCAGGTTTTTGGTGAGATAACCCAGCAGTTTGGAATAAAGCCTATGAGCTTAGGTCATACACCAGATGTACGGCTCTGTAGAAGGTTTTGGCTTTGGTACCCTGGCCATACATCCAGGTTTTTGGTGAGATATCCCAGCAGTTTGGAATAATGTAACAGTGATCAGTAGGACATCTACTGTTATGGTAAATTCTTACACAACTGTACTTTATTGTAGCTGAAAGTCTGATAAAAGTTGTGGAAATACATCAGTCTTTTGGCCAGTTCTCTTGGCTTCAACCTCTTCTAACTACCCAATTCCCACATTTCTGACCATTACTCACTACGTGATATGAATCTGAAATATGCTTCTTTTAAAGGTGTTGTACTTGACCTTTGGACCAAGGATCTGATTCAACTTTGAACCCCTAAATCTTTCTTGCAAGGTCTCTCCTGTATAGGAATCATCATCTACTTTGGAGTTTTAATTTTGTCATGGAAAGTTGGGCTCTCTCAATCTTTGAATCACTCTTTTTATGACCTTAAATGTTTGTCTTGGAAAATGTTGCTCCTTTTGGCCATCACATCATCTAGAATAACATATGTTTTCTCAGAGATATAGCTTTTCTCTGTATCAATTACAGATTCCTCCCAAAGCTGGGCTCTGAATTTGTTGTCTTTTAAAGTTTTCATTAGTCTGTTTCTCCCTTTTTAATTTCTTGTTAGGTTTATGGATTTTAATACTGTGACCGGAATGGACCCCATTTCTCAGTCAGCGTAGTATTTGATATTTGCCACAGGTGCTATTTTTAGCACCCTTAACATACCCAGAATTGATTCTATAGTTTGTATACAGTTTGGTGTGTTGGTAACATGTATGTATGCCTGAAAGTTCTGTTATTACCTCCTTTGCTTCTTATTGTCTGAATAAGGCCCAGATGGTGGGTTGCAAAGTTAATAACTTGAATAAACCAGAATGCCTACATAAAACAGATAAATCTTTAGTAAAAGCTGCTGACTAACTGTTAACTTAAATGTTAAAGTTACCAACAAACAATGGATTCTTGTAACACAAGAAAGCTCAATCATATCTGGCGTTAGGCACCCGCAGAACCCATGGCTGCGGGGAGTCTCCAATTATTTTCCCCGCAAATGAGGGCCCCCATGCAGCAGCCACGGGTTTCTCCATTTCCTCCTTTACTTCCTCGGCAGCTCATGGCGGACATCCACACAGCTGTGTGACGTCACAGCGTGATCGCAAACTTTGTTTTTAATTTGTCAGCAACCTGCACTCAGTCAGGTCCACTTCAGTGAAGCAAGGGATTTGATTGGCTGCAATACCCAGGAAAGTAAGTTTTTTTTTTTTTTTTTTTTTTTTTACATATTAGAATTCTAGAGTAGGGTCGTTGTAAGGCAGTTGTCTTAAACATTTTGTATACATATTTTTTATACATTACATTTAGGAGGAACTTGGCTATATGCTGAAATTAAGTAACATATTAACTGTACAGATTTTCACAGAAATGTGTAGATTTTTGCCCCATATTTTTGGCCTGATTTTAATAAAATTGTGGATCTGAAGTAGGGACTTCATTTGTCAGCAACCTTTGGGTCTTGGATCCGACTTCGGATCCGAGCCAGCAACTTATTTTACAGCTTATGGATCCGAGCTCCTAGCTCCTCCCCTTACTCATAATCCCCTGCCAACCCTGATTGACCCCAGATCTAGTTTGCCGCTCTTAGAAGAGACAGCTGGATTGCAGAGCTCCTGGCGACTTTCAGATAAGTTTAGTCAGAAAACTTGTTAAAACAGAAAATGTTTGAGTTCTTAAATAGTGTGTGTGTGTTTAGGATCCCCTTTTGTTAATTTTATTCTTTTTTAGTGTATTTCCTCCCCTCGCTGGTTCGTAGAGTGTGTGTGTGTTGCTTGTGTTTTTGGGGCCTGGTGTGTTTGTGTAGTTATTTTTTTTTTTCTTTTCTTTGAAAAATGTCGGAGGCCCCAAAGCCATTTTTTCTAAGTGCATCGAGTGTGGCCATAAGCATTCACCGGCAACACCCGTACTTTATTGTAGCTGAAAGTCTGCTAAAAGTTGTGGAAATATGTCAGTCTTTTGGCCAGTTCTCTTGGCTTCAACCTCTTCTAACTACCCAATTCCCACATTTCTGACCATTACTCACTACATGATACGGAAACACTGCACCGAGCCTTGGGGTTGAACACCTGTCCTCAGGGTGTTCCATCTGCGCAGCGTTCAACCCCAAAGCAATGAAAGAGCAGAGGTCGAAGTTGGTTCTGGCGGGACTTTTGCCCCCGGATCCAGCATCGGCCTCCGGTACTCCCGTGGCTCCTCCTCAGCCCTTGGTGGTAGCCACTCCTGCCCCCCTTCCCCCGGCTGGGACTCTAACTTCCACTAAGACGCCAGAGGAAAGGGAGGCCAGGAGGGAGAAAAGGAGGGAGAAGCACCACAAGCGGTGGGCCGAGGCCTCCGCTTCGGCCCCCCCCAGCTAAGCGGGCTTCTCCCTCCACGGCTTCCAGGTCCTCTCCTCCTCGGATCCGATCCCCTTGCTTTTCCCCGAGACCCGAGGAGGAGGAGACCCATTCTCCGTCGAGGTCATCGAGGAGGCATTCCCGGCCCACCTCAGTGGCTTCGTCGAGATCTACTTATAGTCTTTCTGATGCAGACTTGGACCGGATGATGAGAAGGTTCATCCAGGCCCAGCTGCAGATGGGAGTGCTCTTGCCTCCCTTCGGGAGCTTGACACCTTTTTTTGCCCCAATAGCTCCTTCTCTGACCCGTTTCCCGGGTTCGGAGTGCTCAGAGCCGGGCAGCGTTGGAGCCGGGGGTGGGTTGGCACCGACAGTACTGGGTACTTCGGATCCGATCCTGACCTCGAGTCTGTCGGGTCCTCCGTCAGATCTGACCTCTCGGAGCCGTGGGCCGAGCTTCGGATCCGAGGGATTCAGTGTGCCATCGGCTCTGTCCAGGTCGGAGCACACGGGTCCTTCGGATCCGGTGGCCTCGGCGCCGGTTCCGATCCCTTCATCGGATCTGAGTGGGAGCCGGCTTTCGGATTCCAGGGAGAGAGGCTCCTCCTCGGCCTTCGATGTAGTGGAAAGGGCTCTGTTGAGAGCATCCGGCCCACCGGTCCTTGCATCGGCTCCACCCTGCACTCCCTCTCTGCTGGGCCAGGCTTCCATCACCCGGCCACAGGGACAGCCTGCTTCGATGTCCCAGGTTGTTCCACTGGAACAGGATATTGCTGGTGAGACCTCCTCGGACAGTCCCCCCGAGGAAGTGCCTCGCAAGCATAAGTGTAAGAGGAGACACGTGGACTCCCCCGAGTCCTTAACAGAGGACACGGACTTGGATGAAGGAGAAGGCTCCCCAAGGTCACCCCTCTGAGGATGTCTCCTTTGGAGACATCATGGAAATGCTCCGGATCGGGGGGGGGGGGTGGTCTGCCCCCAAGGCTTCCTCCGACGAGTCCGTGTTTCTGGAGCCATACGAAGCAGGCCCGTCTACCTCTTGGGTGTCCCCTCCGGCCAACACCCTGGTGGACCTTATCACCACCAGGGCGTGGAAGGAGCCGGACACTGTGGAGCCAGTCCCCAAATGCCCGGATAGAATTTTGAGTCCCCCTGCAGACCGGTCCCATTGGAGCAAGGGTCCCCCCGTAGATGCCATGTTGATGGCGGCAGCCACGAAGAGGGAATTAGCTCAGGAGAGCCCCTTGGTCCATCCACCGAGCAAGGAGTCCCGCTCGATGGATCGCCTCGGGAAGCGGGTATTTAGTTCAGCGACCTTCTCAGTAAGGTCCCTGAACTACATGGCACATGTCATCAGAATGCAGCGAGATCTTATCGAAGAATATGCTGCTTCCCCCCCAGAGTCCATGTCGGCGGAGGACAAGCAGTTGTACTCCACTCGTATGGCCACTCTAAGATCTGTTTCAAATACCTCTATGCGGCTTTTGTCCCACGCCACAGAGGAGCCACTAGAGCCAGCGGAGCGGGCCTAGTCATGAGACGTCAGGCCTGGCTCCGACATTGTGACTTCGCGGAGCCCTTCAAGGCGTCCTTTGCGAATGCCCCCTTTGGTTCTGCCTTGTTTGGCAAAACCGTTTGCGAGACACTTGTCCAGAGCGAAAAGGACTCGAAGACGTTGTCTGTTGTCGGAGTCCGCTTCTCTGCTCCCCAGAGCTCCTTCTCCAAGAACCAAAAGGGACAGAAGATGTGGTTCCGGAAATCGCAACATTCCCATCCTGCTCCGGACAACCAGTCCTTCCGTGGCAGAGGAGGACAGGGAGGATGCCGCCCTAGAGGCAGAGGGGCCCCGAGAAATTTTGGGTCCAGAGAAACCTTCTCTGATCGGCCCACACAGCAGCCCTGAGGGGTTGCTCGACTGCTCCACTCTGGAGGCAGTCGGGGGATGCTTCTCCAAGCACCTGGCAGCTTGGCAGTCTATTACGTCAGATCGCTGGGTGTTTCGTATCATATCCAGAGGTTACAAAATTCCACTGCACCATGTCCCCAGACTCAAAAACCTCCTCGATGTACTACCCGATCAGAGGGAGGCGGCAGCTGCAGAAATACAGCAGCCGCTAGAAAAAAGATCCATCCAGCCCGTCCCCCCAGATCAACTCGGATTAGGGTTTTACTCCAGGTTCTTTCTGGTGCCAAAAAAGACGGGGGACTTGAGACCGATTCTCGACCTTTCACTCTTGAACCTGTCGGTAACCAAAGAAAAATTCTGGATGGTCACCCTTCAATCCATTCTCTCCCTCTTGCGGGAGAGTGACTGGATGTGCTCAGTAGACCTCAAGGATGCGTACTACCACATTTTAATGGACAGACGATCCAGGAGGTTCCTCCGCTTCCAGCTGGGAGCCAGCCACTATCAGTTCAGGGTCCTTCCCTTTGGTCTCACCACAGCCCTCAGGGTGTTTACCAAAGTGTTAGCAGTGATAGCGGCCCACCTGAGACTCCAGGGAATGCAGATCTTCCCGTACCTGGATGACTGGCTCCTGTCCGCACCAACAAGGCATCTACTCAGCGCAGCCAGAAATCACCTTCTCCGCCTAGCTCCCCATCTAGGCATTACGATCAACCTGGACAAATCCTCCCTTGCTCCAACACAAGTGATAGATTTCATAGGAGCCAAAATAGATACGAGAAGTCTGCGAGCGTTCCTCACTTCGGAGCGACTTCAAAACCTGAGACTTCATGTGCGGGCCATCCTCCAATTAAAAGCCCCACTGGCGGAATTTGTCCTGAGGGCTCTAGGCTCCATGGCAGCAGCAATAACTCTTCTTCCATATGCTCGTCTGAATATGAGGGTGCTACAGTGGACTCTTCTAGTCCAATGGTCTTTTCAGTTTCTCCCCCTCAGCCATCCTATCTCACTCAGCAGGGCTTGCAGGAGGGCCCTCTTATGGTGGCTCCAGTACCCGGACTTTCATACGGGACGACCCTTCTGCACGCCACCTCCCCTCGCCACGGTGACCACGGACGCCTCTCGCCTCGGGTGGGGGGAATTGCTCAGGCAGAACGGTCCAAGGCACGTGGAACGACACAGAGACCTCCTTGCATATCAACGCTCTGGAGATGAGGGCAGTGCTGTTGGCGTTGCAAGCACTTCAGAACCTTCTCCCCGTAGGAACTATTGCGATACAGACAGGCAACATGTCAGTTGTCTGGTACATCAACAAACAGGGGGAACCAGGTCCTACCCTCTCTGTCAAGTGGCCATGAGGGTGTGGGAATGAGCGATCTCCACCAACCGCTTCCTTATCGCAACGCACATTCCGGGACTGTCCAACATTCTGGCGGACAAGCTCAGCCGCACTATTCTTTCCCCTTATGAGTGGTCTCTCAATTCCCAGGTAGAGAAGTGGATTTTTGCCAAATGGGGGCAACCCTGCTGCAATCTTTTTACCACTCCCTCAAACACGAAATGCTCCAGCTTCTTCGCTCTGATTCCCCCCCTCGGGGAAGCCCCGAGAGACGCTCTAGTGCATGCTTGGCCTCCCGGTCTACTTTATGCCTGTCCTCCTCTACCCCTGATGCTGAAACTAATACAGAAAGCCTCTCGGTTGGGGAGCAGAATGATCCTCATTGCCCCATTCTGGCCTCGTCAAACTTGGTTCCTTTACCTGTGGTCTTATCTGGTGAATCCTCCCTGGATCCTCTTCCGGATCTAATATCCCATCCCTCAGGCCTACCGACCCCGAATCTGGACAACCTGAAGCTGACAGCTTGGCTGCTCCAGTTCCACTCTTAGTCAGGACTCCCGGCATCTCCTCACCAGTTAAAGCCATTTTGGTGGAAGCACATAAGCCTTCCACTAGAAAAGTCTATTGCAGTAAATGGAAGCGTTTCTCCATCTGGGCAGAACACCATAACATAGATCCCTTCACGGCTTTGTTGCCGTCCGTCTTGGATTTCCTCACCGGACTTTTTCAACGGGGAGCTAGCTGTTCTACGGTCAAGGTTCAATTAGCAGCCATCTCTCATTACCATGTGGGACACGAGTCAGGCCCCTTGATGACTGCGAAATTATGTAAAACCTTCCTCAAGGGTACCTTCCTACTCAGGCCTCCTGTCAAGGAAGCGGTACCCCCTTGGGGATCTATCATTAGTCCTTCAAGCCTCGACTGCTCCCCCCCTTTGAACTAGCTGCCTCGGCCAAACTTAAATATCTTTCCTGGAAAACGGCATTCCTTGTCGCCATCACTTCAGCGAAAAGAGTTTCCGAACTTCAGGCCCTTTGTGCGAAACCTCCCTACTTGATTTTTCATCAGGATAGAGTGTACCTCAGGACCAATCCCTCCTTTTTTCCTAAGGTGGCCTCAGAAACCAATATCAATCAGTCCATTAACCTGCCAGTTTTCCTCCCTAAGTACCAGAATAAAGGAGAATACAAGCTGCATTCCTTAGACGTGCACAGACAACTGCGCTTCTATATTCATAGGACTGCTGGTCACAGACAATCAAATCAGTTGTTCATTTCCTTTGCCAAATTCAATCTGGGTAAAGCTATTTCTAAGGTCACCTTATCACGATGGATTTCACATTGTATTCTTCTGGCCTATGAAACTTTGGGGAGGCCCGCACCTCAGGGAGTACGGGCGCATTCTACTCGCTCCATATCTACTTCTGCTGCCTTTAGATCTAGAGTATCTTTGGATGATATTTGCTCTGCAGCCACTTGGGCCTCATCTCATACCTTTATCAATCATTATAAGCTGGACGTTTTTTCCAGAGGGAGAACATCCTTTGGCTCCACAGTGCTCCGGAACATCCTTCCATGATGGCCGCCCAAGATTCAGGTAGCTGGGGACTCTGTCCCAAAGGTTGCTGACAAATGAAGTCCCTACTTCAGATTAAGAAGTTATGTACTCACCATAACGTTCCATCTGAGTAGGTGACTTCATTTGTCTGCAACCATCCCCCCTCCTTCCCCCTGGCTTTCAGAAGTCAATTCTCGTATGTCCTTTCTTGGTCCCTTTTGGGACACTTTGGTCTGACATTTGGTATAAGGGCAAACTTGATCTGAGGTCAATCAGGGTTGGCAGGGGATTATGGGTAAGGGGAGGAGCTAGGAGCTCGGATCCATAAGCTGTAAAATAAGTTGCCGGCTCGGATCCAAGACCCAAAGGTTGCAGACAAATGAAGTCACCTACTCAGATGGAACGTTATGATAAGTATATAACTTCTTATTTTTGTGTAAGAAATGGAAGAAAATGACAATTCCTGAAGCCTTTATCGGCAGTTCAATTATATAAACTCTGTGAATTTATAATAAAAAAAATTACTTTTTCATGTTGTTTAAGATGGCTTGTCTGAAGTTAATCAACACTATGTTGTATTTCATAATGGGTCAAATCAGTAAAATATAAAATGGTACAGCTATCTCCCTGGAGTGAGTAGATATGTCCATGAAAATTAGATGGAGTACATAAATCCAAATATTTCTTGTGTTCTGATGAAATGGTGATATGGCGATCTGGAAGACTTAATTTCCTTTTGTTTGAAGTGTACTGATGTCATAATCTTAGCAGTAAGCATAATGGTCAGTGACGAAGGTAAATAAAAAATCAGTGTGAATATGTACTTGTTAGTTTATAGAGATTATTATTAGTATTATTATCATTTTTAGTATATCCATTACGTCATCAGTGTTGTTCTTTTTTGTGTTTTTAAGCATAAGTGACCTTGACCGTAATGGCAGAAAGTTTGAAATGGTGTAAATTTTAGATTAAAATTCCTCAAATCGATTAAAAATATATACCTTATCTTTTCAGGAGTTATTTCTTACTAAATTTGCAGAGTAACGTCACCAGTAGGTTAAGGGGTTTGTAGTTTGCATAGATGGGCTACCAAACTGATTCCTTTTCATTTATACGCCTGATTTTCAAGTTTTATATTACTATTCATTAAATGTGTGTTCATCAATTTTCTACTATGTCTTTTTTGCAATAACAGTAGTAATGAGTAGTCCAAGTATAGCCGGTGTTGGGCACCTGCGAAACCTGCAGCCGGGAGGAGCCCCCGATTGTTTCCCCTGAGGACGAGGGCCTCCATGCAGCAGCCATGGGTTTCCCTGTTTCCTCCATTAGTTCCTCAGCAGCTTGTGGTGGACATCCGCACAGCTGTGTGATGACACAGTGTGATTATAAACTTTTTTCCATTTTTTTTCTTTTGTTTGATTTGTCAGTAAGCTGTACTCAATCCGGTCCACTTCAGTGAAGCAAGGGACCTGATTGACTGCAGCACCCAGGAAAGTAAGTTGTGTTTTTTACATATTAGAATTCCAGAGTAGGGTCAACATACCTCTTAACTGTACAGATTTTCGCAGAATGTCTAGATTTTTGCCCCATATTGTTGGCCCATTTTTAATAAAATTGTGTTTTTTAGCAAATTGGTGGCAAATCATTAATGATTGTGAGGTGACCCAATAAAAACCTGCTGCTGGTTAGGAGAAAATGAGGAGGAAAAAATATTAATTTTCTGGTTATGCTTTTTATCCAAAACAAGGTTGTGGTATGATCCTGTTAGGATAAAGCTTATAATTAGTGAATGAACGTGAGCAAGATAATTGATAGAAATGAGAAGCCCAGAATGACCCATCTCGGTGTTTAACTTGGATTTTAAGAAAGCTGATGCTTGTCTGTCTTCAGGAATGTTTTTTTTCTTCTTCTTCTTTCAGGGAGTGTTATAAATATTGGCAGAACACCAAAATCTGTAACTGTCAAAGTCTTTGCTCAAGAATTCTGGGCAAAGCCACACACAATATCAGAATAAAGGCCCAAAATTAGGAACACTTTTTAAATATTCATTTTAATTCACTTAAAAAGCTAATAGAATAATACATTTTGCATCAACTTGGATTTTTTTGGACAATATGAAGTATGAAACTCTGGTGTCTGGATTTATTGATTGTAATCCTGAATTATTTACCAGAATATCAAACTTTTTTTTATGAGGAACAGAGTAAAACTTATGAGGCAAAATCAGGTACGATGTTCTTCGTGTTTCACTGTTGCAGTCATTACATTTGGGTAATCTGCTGGCAGGTTGCCCTCAGTCGGCTTGATTAACAAAGTCTTGGGCCTGCTTCAGTTGCTGTCCCTTCTTCCATGATGTCAGATCATCAGGGGTATAAAACATGCAGCTGACGCCATTACATCAGTCTTTCTTGCCGCACGGTGCCCGAAGCAGAAGCAGTTCGCAAGTGCCGGTCAGCCGACTCCTGAAATTTTCATTTTCAAGTTTCAGAACCGAAGTCTTCAACTAAAAGCTAAGTACCCCGTTGGGGAAACTTTTTCTTGCTCCTTACCAGTCAGTAAAAGTTAATAATTGTATTACTTGTGGGAAGCAAATACCTCATAAGGATTTTCATTTGTACTGTATTCCTTGCCTAGGCCCTGATCACGACGTACCTTGCTGTCGTTTTTGTACTTTATTTAATCAGTCGTCGGTACATTTTTGCTGCTGAATATTTCGGTTCTTGGTTTAATTATCCAGAAATTACGTCTGTTAGCCATCCGACTACCGGAATACCGAAAAAACGCAAAGAAAAAGACAGAGTTGAGGTCCAAAACTGCCGACGCTTCTCCTAAGCCAGTCGCCAGTTTGCCAGTACTCAGGAAGGCGCTTTCGCAGCCCCTGATGCCCGCTACTTCTGATTCGCAGGCCTCTACTGAGACCCATTCAGAGTACAGTATGCAGTGAGATGCTTCACCTAAGGAACCCATGGATGTCTCTACCTTGGATGGGTCCGGAGCCGCTGTGCAGGCACCGGCTTCTGAGGGTGTATTCAGGTCTACAGATTTGCATATTAAAACAACTCCACCTTCAATACTAAGGCCTAAATCTCGATCTATGTCTAAAAACTGACACCTAGGCCACATGTTCAGGCCCCTATGCCTAAAAAACAAATGTTCAAAATGGCTGAAGATTTAATTACTCTAATCAGGGGTAGTCAACCCCCCCTTTCTAAGAGGCCTAGGGCTGAACTTGACTATGAATCTTCTGAACAGGATTCTGTTTCTTCTGACTCTTCTAATGACCTGGATTTGTTCATACCTACTTATGAGGACTCTGATGCAGAGGATTCCATTCCCTCTGCTTCTCCCCCTGAGGATTTTTCTTTTGGATAAACTTTACATACCTTAAGGGAGCATTTCCACTGGGAAAGTCAGGATTT
The DNA here is from genome assembly GCF_019279795.1 of Protopterus annectens. Classification (NCBI taxonomy): domain Eukaryota; kingdom Metazoa; phylum Chordata; order Ceratodontiformes; family Protopteridae; genus Protopterus; species Protopterus annectens. Next base: position 1,693,825,602 of record NC_056735.1, read on the forward strand.
TTCTGATTCCAAAAAGAGGCTTAGGGATTTCCTTCTTCCTTAGCATAGGCCTTTGGCTATACCTCCTGTGCTAGACATTGTTGATGTGTTTTCAGAATCCAGCATGGCCCCTGATTCCCTGCCTCCGGCCCCTAGAAAACCAGACAGATACTACAGGGTTCCTGAGTCCCACAAATTCCTTTTCAAAAACCCTGTTGTGGACCCTGAAACCATTTCTCAGGGGCCCAAGGGCATTAAGGCTTCTACTGCTAAAAATCCTACCCCTTCTGATAGAGACTCCAGGGCGCTGGATAGATGGGGTAAAAAGGTTTATACTTCTGCAACCTTGGCAATCAGGGCTTTAAACTGTCAATTCCATATGCTAAAATATCAACAGCATATCATGGGGCTGCTTAAACAGAAAATGATGTTGATTTCTGACTGTGTGGAAAATAGATTTACAGGATTTATTGCATTCAGCTGAACAAGTTGGAAAACATACTTTGCAATTTGATTTTGATTCTTTAGAGGCCTCTTGCAGGGCTGCTGTCACTGGGTCTGTGCTTAGAAGGCATGCTTGGCTTAAGGAGCAATCTCTTCCTGTTCATGTTAAAGCAAAACTGTTGGATGCTCCTTTGCAGCAGGACCGTCTGTTTGGCAATAAGGCTGAAGAAGTTCTAAAAAAGATGGAAGATAAAGCTATAGCTGTGCAAATTCTGAAAGATGTCTTACACGTTCAACCGCCAAGATTTAGTAGGCACTGGCCTACTAAGAACCGATCCTTTCCAGCTCCTTCTAGAGCCACTCAAGCCAAACCCAGGCACTCCAAAAGTACCAGGTTTCAGTCCCAAGGGACTTTCAGAACTAAGCAATGGGGTGCTTCCACTTCCAAATCTGGAAATAACAAGACACCACCTTATGGTAAACAGTCTCAATGACTTTCCTTTAAGATTACCAAGCACTTACTTCTCAGCCGCCCCTTTGGGGGGAAAACTGGCTCTTCATGCAAAAAAATGGCAACTTATAACCCAGGACAAATGGGTTTTAAGTATAGTGTCCCAGGGATACAGATTTCATTTCCACATGTTGCCAACTCCAAACGGGTGGCCAGACCTGCCCCCAAATCAGTGGGCAGAGGCTCAGAAACAAGTACTTTCCCTCCTAAACATGGCTGCTATTCAACTAGTACCAGAAGAGGAAAAGGGACAAGGTTTCTATTCCAGACTTTTCCTGGTACCCAGAAAAGACAAATCATGGCGTCCAATTCTGGACCTGTTTACTCTAAGCACCTCTCTGGACATTCCAAAATTCAAGATGCTGACTCTTCACCAGTTACTTCCTATGCTAGGCAAGGATGCCTGGTTGCCAACTCTAGATTTAATAGAGGCTTACCTGCATATCCCAATCAGGGAATTTTGCAGAAGATACTCTCGCTTCAAAGCAGGCTACTTGCATTATCAGTTCTCTGCACTGCCTTTTGGCTTGTCTACTGCACCCAGGGTATTCACAAAGTGTCTGGATCCAGTAGTTGCATTTTGCAGGCAAAGAAATATTCAGATATATCCATACCTGGACGATTGTCTAATTCAGGCAGAAAACCAGGCCATTCTTCTAAAACATCTGGCATTTGTAAAATGGGTTCTAACTTGTCTAGGGTACACCATAAAAGAAAAGAAATCACAACTGGTACTCTCTCAAAAAATTACATTCCTGGGTGCAAGCTTGAATACAACTGCCCAGATGGCTTTCCTTACGCCAGAAAAGCAAATTCATTTGGTGACTTACTTCAAACAGGTGGCCACAAAAACTCTGCTATCTGCAAGGCAAATACTGCAAGCCTTGGGGTTCATGGCCTCCTGCATTCTTTTAATTCCATATGCAAGCCTGCATATGAGGAAACTTCAGTGGTACTTAAAAAGTTTATGGAGTCAACATTGTCACAGCCTGGAAACAATGATTCCTATCATACCTTGCCTGCAACTAGAGTTCCTATGGTGGGCAGAGGCCTGCCACCAAAACAAGGGACTGCTATTCACACCACCCCCTGCCGCCCAAATCCTAACTACAGATACATCAGACTATGCATGGGGGGGTCTCATCTGGCAGGGAAGTGCATTCAGGGCAAATGGAGCCCAAATCAAATGCACCTTCATATCAATCAAAAAGAACTGCTAGCTGTACAGAATGCACTGACAGCCTTCAAGGACTGCCTTCATCCAGGACAATTAATGGTAAAGACGGACAACACCACGGTTATGTGGTACATAAACAAGCAGGGGGGGTACACATTCCTACCCCCACTTAAGACTAGCCATGGCATTGTGGAACACAACCTTGAGCTACCAAGTACAACTACAAGCTGAATTTCTGCCAGGAAAGCTGAATATTCTGGCAGACGAACTAAGCAGAAATCTCATGGACCCACACGAATGGAAACTGGAAGCACGGATTTTCAACATGTTGACATGAAAATGGGGGAGCCCAGACATAGATCTTTTTGTCTCACCCCAGAACTACCAGTTGGACAAATTTTGCACAAGAACTCCTCAAAAAGCCTGGAAAGTGGATTCTCTGTCCTTCAGCTGGAAAAACCTATCAGTCTATGTCTTTCCCCCTCTGACTCTGCTCTCCAACGTTCTACTAAAAGTCAAACAGGACAAACCAAAAATGATTTTGATTGCTCCAGACTGGCCTCGCCAACACTAGTACCCACTCCTGCGCAGTGTGTCACAAATTTTTCCATGGCACCTGCCTTCAGACACCTTCCTTACTGTCTCAGCAGGAGAACCAAATTCTGCACCCTCAGCTCCAAACTTTGAATCTTGCAGCTTGGCTAATCATTTAAATCCCCCTATAGCATCCCTCAGCAAACCTGTGACGGATATCATTTTGGAGGCGAGAAGACCTAGTACTAGAAAATCTTATGCTGACAAATGGAAAAGATTCTGTGCCTGGAATCAATCTCAGGGGATGAGCACAGCAGCACCCAATTTACCTCAGATTTTACAATACTTAACTGAGATGCTTCACAAGGGCCTGTCTTTTTCCTCCATAAAAATCCATGCCTCAGCCATTTCAGCTCATTACAACACAGAACCTCCCTCTTCTCTCATCCTCTGCTAAAGCAGTATCTCAGAGGGGCCAAAAGAGCTCCAACCCCTGCCTAGAACCTTAAATTTTTATTGGAGAAACTAACTCTACCTCCTTTTGAGCCAGCTGCTACTGCAGACTTAACATTTCTTTCCTGGAAAACAGCCTTCCTTTTAGCAATCACTTCAGCTAGAAGGATATCTGAATTACAGGCCCTTATGGCAGTGGAGCCTTTCATCACCTTTCATGCGGACAGGTTTTCACGCAGGACCAATCCATCCTTCATGCCCAAGGTGGTATCCAGTGAGGCTCTTAATCAGTCCATTCATTTGCCAACTTTCTTTCCCAAACCACAGAACAAGGGAGAGCGGATTCTGCATTCATTGGATGTACACAGACAACTTAAATTCTACTTGGACAGGACTAAATCTCGAAGAAAATCTGAACAACTGCTGGTAGCATTTGCTGCAGGGGAAGGCTATTTCAAAACAAACCATTTCTAAATGGATAAGCCATTGTCTTCATTTCTGCTACAAACACCATGGAAAACCTATCCCCCAGGGGATCAGATCTCATTCCACCAGGGCTGCATCTACTTCTACAGCCTTTCTCAGAGGTGTTCCTACCAGGGATATTCTAGAAACTGCTACCTGGAGTTCAGTTCATACTTTCACCAAGCATCATCACTTACCAATTTTCTCTAAATCCAGAGCTGGCCTTGCCACTGCTGTTTTGCAGGGCCTTATAGCTGGTCCTAATGCAGTATAAATCCATCCTCCCAACCATAGCTTTAGGAATCTACCCAAATGTAATGACTGCAACAGTGAAACACAAAGAACTTAGTACAGTTGTGTACACTTACCATAAATGTAGATGTTTGAGTGTATTCACTGTTGCAGTTCAGGTTACCCTCCCTCCAGCCCCCTGTTTTTCTCTTACTATACCTCTACTTTCTTTTACTATGCTTAAAAGCCTTTTGGTGTATTTGCTTTTGTTTGTAGGTATGTTTTTGTGTTTTTAATCATATATATATATTTTTTGCTCCCCATTTGGGGGGCACATGACATCTGGGGCAAGAAAAACTGACGTAATGGTGTTGGCTGCATGTTTTATACCCCTGACGACCTGATGTCATGGAAGAAGGGACAGCAACTGATGCAGGACCTAAGACTTTGTTAATCAGGCCGACTGAATGCAACCTGCCAGCAGAGTACCCAAATGTAATGGCTGCAGCAGTGAATACACTCGGAACATCTACATTTATGGTAAGTGTACACAACTGTACTTTCTGTGAAATCAGTAACAGTGATAGGTATACATTACTCCTCAATAAGGTAAATAAAATGTGCTTACCACTCGATGACTACTTAACAGTAGTCACTGATCTGCTGGGGCAAGTGTTGCACAGTGTATTGCTATTTGCAGATATATTTACAAAGCTATGGTTACATGTGTGTGTGTGTGTGTGTGTGTGTGTGTGTGTGTGTGTGTGTGTGTGTGTGTCTGTAAAAAAAATATCTGTGTAGCAGTTAAAAATGCAGTTACCAAGTAATTATATTTCAAAAGTAAGGCATAAAATACATCGCAGAAAATTCAGATACTTAGAGCATCTAGGAATCTGGTGGCCACCACTTGCCACAATGTATAAATGTATTTTGACATGGACTTAGTAATAGCCTCAACCACACCCACTCTAAAACCAGCCCTGCATAGATGTGTGTCTGTAAGGTTGCTGAAGGTTGTGTGTGTGTGGGGGGGGGGGTTAGCGATTGGGTGTTCATTACTTCTTTAACTGTCATCACAATCAAAATGTTTGAGAGACGGAAAAACAAAAAAGCACAGGAATTGACTAGAAGAATCTTGGACTTGAACCGGAGTGTTGGAGTGATATATGGAGATGAACAGGGAAAAAAACGGCAACACTGGAATTAGTGAATACAGTTGAGACTATAAAGCATCAATCCCATTTGTGAAATATGGCTTTACATGAAAAAGTGGCTGGGAAATATTGAACTTTTGTTACCTTTGTTAAACTTGTGTGTGGACTGAATAGCATATGCCCCACTTCATGACATTGTTTGAAAGAGCTCTAAAAAGAAAAAAAAGTAACTATGTAAAATAATTTTCTTCTTAACAGTATTTGTATAAAACATTTAGTGATATAAATTACATGTAAAGCAGATTTGTGCAGTATGTAGTCAGGGGTATCTAAAAAGCATGTTTAAGTTAATATGCTGTAATCTTAAACTGTTGGGGTGAGGGATGGGGGTGTAAAAGTGCACTGATTGCAGTATATGTACAGTTGGGGTGTTTTCTCTTACTGTTGCATAGGTAAATGTCTGGATAAATGCCCTTGACTTAAAAACACATTTTATGTTTGCTTTAAAAATAAGAGAACACTGTGAATGCAGTGAACTATTTTCCTTTAGAAAATAAATGTTCATTGTCAGTTGAGAATTCTGCTGCTGAGGGCAGTTGTCCATTCTGTTCTTATGTTTCCATGGAGATGAGCTGACTACAGATGCAAGCAATAAGCCTCGAGACCGTGCAGTGTTTGCTGAGGGAAACATAAAATTAAAAGATACAAGGGCAAGCTGCTCAATAAAAATAAAGTTTGAAATTATTGGAAGTGAGTAAGAGTTTGCAGCTTTCATTACATAAATGCTTCAATCCATTTACTAGAAAAGTGTATAATTTAAATTTCAACATAGCCAGTGCACTTTTTCTTAAGGCTAAATGTTGATGTTTTTTGAAAACATACAAGCTGTTTCTCGCATCTAGGAGGGGAAGAGAGATAAGACAAGAACAGACTGCAATTAGTGTAGGTAGGAACACAGGCTGTAACATGTGCCTTAACATGGATAACCTTAATTTTAGGTTAGGTAATGCCTGTGTATGCAGTTATTAACAAAAGAGGGTAGATTGCTGCAGAAATGTGCGAAAATATTTGATAAGGGAAGATGCAAACCCATCAGTAGGAACTGTTGAGAGAATTTGCATTTTATTCCCTAAGATACAGCAGCTGGGCTGGACTAGACAAAATCTGTTTCACAGGGATATGTGCATTTAATTGAAAGCTTTGACACATCCAATAATTATTTCAGGTCATGCCTCAATAAAACCTAAGATAAAAAATGCAGGACACTAAAGTAAAAATGAGACACTGACCCTTCCTCATCTCCATGTTAAAAAGAGATGAATTTAAGGAGTGGGTAGTGGAAAATATTCAAGAATTATTAGGGATGATAGAAATTTCTTCAGAAGTTATAGCTAGTGAGTGGGAAAAATGAAAGTGGAATTTAAAAAAATAGAGTAGAAATAAAAGAAAAAGAGAGATGGTTAAGAAGTAACAGGAATTATTTAGAGGGGCTGACAGATAAAGTATTGCAGAATAATGGGAATCTCACAGAAGAAGAAGAGGTTCAGCTGCAGAGTGCTGAAGAGGAAACAGGGAAATGTATGGATAATATACTTGAATTTAGAAAGATTGTGGTTACACAACTATTTGTGTGCTCAAAAACATTTGGCACAATGACTTAGGCAACAGAAAGTAGAAAGGGTTGTTGCCAGACTTGGGGAACCTATAACAAGAAAAATAACCAGAGATCCTGTAGAGGTATTGGAGATATTTCAGAAATATTTATGAATTTCTTTATAAAGCAGAGACAATTTGGAAGTTAAGAAAGAGCAGATATAGAAATATTTATGGAAGACTTGAGCATGCCAAAGTTAGAGGTAGATGAGATTCAACAGTTAATAGTTAAGATAGGAGGAGATGAAGTACAATATAATCAATCTGCTGGAAAGTCTCCAGGAATAGATGGTATTCCTGTGGAAGTTTGGAGGCTAGGAGACAGGAAAGTAATATAGATCTGGAAGGTTTTGTTTAACAGTATTTTAAAAGGGGAGGAAGCACCAACATCCTGGAAGAAAGCTGTGGTCACTGCAATACAGACCTAAATTCAGAGAGGCCCATTTCAATTTTAAACCATGATTATAAAGTGTTTATATCTGTATTGGCTGCAAAATGGCAAAGGGGTTGCCAAAAATTGATAGAGGATGGATCAGTGAGGTTTTGAGAAGAGGCAAACATTTGACAACATTAATAGATAAATGATCCAGAAGGAAGCAGAATGCAATAATGCTTCTGTTTTTAGTGGGTCTTGATGCAGAGAGAGTGTTCATCAAAGTAAGCTAGGATTTTGAGTAGGACAATGGAAGCATTTGCATTCCCTGATAAATAATAAGGTTAATTAGGAAGATGTACAAGGGATCAGGGGCAAGGATTAAAGTGGGAGGGTTTCTCTCTGATAAGTTGTCTGAATAGAGGGGCCAGGCAAAAGTGTGCCCTCTCTCCTCTTTGTTTGCTTTATGTTTAGAGCCATTGGCAAAGAAAATAAGGGACTTAGAAATTCAAGGATATAATTAGTATGGTAATCTAGAAAAGTTGGCTTTATTTGCAGATGGTGGTATGTTTTACCTGATAAAACCAGTGAAGACCATCTCAGTGTTGTACAACATTTTGAGACCGTTTCAAGTCTTTTCTGGATATAAAAGCACACATTAATTGGTTCAGCAATACCCATATTTAGGGAACACAATAAAATGAAATATTTAGGAGTACGGATTAAAAAGGCTTCTGTTATGGCAGTGAAGGATATGTAGGAAGAGGCTAAAGAAAAGATAATACAAAAACTGAGAAACTGAAAGCTCTTGTCTATGGATATGGATCGCAAGATAGAAGCAGTGAAAATGTTTCTACTCCTTTTAGTTTTATATTCAAGTCAAGCATATTTTTAGCAACCAGAAGTGAAGTTGTGGATAATAATGAAGAGTTAAAGGAATTTATCTGGGAATGATAGAGGGCAAGGGTCAAATGGGATAAGTCGATACTTCCAATTGAACAAGGTTGTTTAGGATTACCTGATTTGAAGGGATATTTTATAATACATTGTTAAGGCTTATATTAAAAACAAGCACAAAGTTATAATTTAAAGTGGAAATGGATGATGAAGAAATGGGGGGGAGGATTCAAGAGATAAGGAGAGTGGGATTTTGAATGCAGATCCTTAAGGAGAATAAAAACACTCATGTGGAATGTTATATTCATAAAGTAGCAGAAAGTATTTTAAGAACTAAGGCAACATGAGAATGATAAAAAAAAGATTTCTCCAATAGGAGCGACTGCAATTAGGGGAAGAGAAAATAGGCAAGATGAGGATGGAATCTGCTTTCTTGAACACTCTGGAAAGCATTAGGGTTCAACCTAATACTTTTATACTGGGAGACTTTAACTACTCCTCCATTAGCTGGGAAAACTACTCCTGCTCCAACCCCATATGCCCAACGATTTCTGGAATTGATTAACTCCAACGCCCTGGATCAACTCATTCTCACCCCCACCAGAGGCAGAAACATTCTCGATCTGGTCATCACTAACCTGCGGGACCGCTGCTCTACACCAGTGATCAACTCCTCCCTGGTCAAATCGGACCATAAGTTAATCACAGTCGATATCCAAATTCCACCCACACGCCCCATGAAGGAAACCACAGTGAAAAACTTTTCCAAAGCCAATTTTGTGCTTCTAAAGACAGAAGCATCAAACTTCACAGCACCCACGCAAGCAGTGAAAGGATGTTTGGCCACGGAAACATACACCAAGAGACTGTATGAGCATTTACACAAATGTATGGATCAGGCCACCCCTAACAGAATCAAGGTCATGTCCTCCAAAAAAGGAAGCCAATCTGGTGTCCCCTGCTATTAACAAAGTCTACAACAGAAGAAAAAAAAACTTGTTGCAGAGAAGGGCTAAGTCCCAAGACTGAAAAAATTCCCTTGCAAATCTCAGCAAATAACTGGGTTCCCTTATTAAAGGCTCCAAAACTAGTTATGAAAACAAAATTGCAACAGATGCCAAAGATAACCACAAGGCATTCTTTAGTTACATCAAGAACTTGCATAACAGTACGCAAGGGTGCTCTGAGCCGTTGCACAATGGCACCACTTATACAGAACCAACAGATATTGCCAACATCCTGGCAGACAGGTTAAGTACAAACTTTACCCCCCTCGCCCCCAAAAGGGTCCATCCCAATACCCAAGGAATGCCAAATCCCAAATATCACGGCTGCTGAGGTAGAAGCCACACTATCCAAAGCAAAAAATACAGCCTCCATGGGACCTGATAATATACATGGCTGTGTGCTACACAAATTACAGAGGTAACTGGCACCTCACCTGAGTGCCCTGTTCATCCACAGCCTCACTTCAGGCTTTGTCCCCACCGAATGGCGCACTGCTGCAGTCATTCCTCTCCACAAAGGGGAGCAACTACTGACCCAGGAAACTACTGCACCATCAGCCTGACAAGCCTGATCTGTAAGGCCATGGAGCGCATCATCATGGACCTCATAAATAAGGATATAGGGAACCTTCAAACCCTGGGTCTCTCACTGTTTGCGTTTGTGAAGGGCAGATCATGTCTGCTCAGCCTGATAGACTTCTTTGAATCTGTTACCAGAGCGGTCAGTGAAGGCAAGGCAAGTCCATACAGCCTACCTCGATCTGGTCAAGGCCTTTGACACTATCCCCCACTCAGGGATCATTGGTAGACTAACCAACCTAGGCATCAACCCCTACATCATAAGATGGGTTGCCAACTGGCTCATGGACAGAACCCACACAGTGAAAGCAGAGGACTCCAAATCTGACTACTGGGCAGTCACAAGTGGAGTCCCACAAGGATCAGTCCTGGGTCCTCTCCTGTTTGGTATATACTTCTCTGAAGTTCAGGCCAAAACCAAAGGACTCTGGTTGACCAAGTTTGCAGACAACTGCAAATTGGGTGCCATTATTGACTCTCAAGCTGACGTCAACATCCTAGAAAAAGGCCTCACTGACACCGACGACTGGTGCCAGAACCATGGTCTTAATCTCACTGCCAAAAAGTGCAACATCATGTCCTTCAGGAAAAACACAGTGCCCATGAACTACCACATTGACGGTAGTCCTCTCAACTCCCAAGGTGTGATAAGAGATCTAGGGACACAAATGGATAGCAACCTTTCCTTCGACAACCATGTGGCCACTGTAGTTAGAAAGTCCTTCTATGTGGCACACCTCATTACAAAGGGTTTCTCATCCAGGAAGGAGGAGGTCATAATCCCTCTCTACTCATCCCTCATTAGACCCATTATAGAGTACAGTGCCCCATGTGGCATGTACTTCACTAGACACCTGCAACAACTGGAGAGGCCACAGAAATTCCTCACAAAGAGGATCCTAGGACTCAAACACTTGCCCTACGCAAACAGACTCAAAAAACTACAGCTATACTCCATCTCATATCGCCTACTTAGAGGCAATCTCCTCTTGGCATACAAAGCCATGTTGGACCCAGTGTTACTAGAAATGCTTCATCTGAAAAAGACTCAATCCCTCCTTACCACACAGTCCAAGATCCTCAACCGCATCACCACAATAAACAGAACCTGCTGGAGGGACAGGTCCTAACCCAGAGACTACACATACTCTGGAAATAAACTCCCCATTCAGGTCAAGCAGAGCACCTCACTGGCCCTGTTCAAGAAAAATCTTGGTGAGTGGATGGGTAACAGGAAATTCACCCCGGGGACCATTTCAACACCCTTGCTCAATAGGGGTACAAAGTACTAATGTCCAGCAACAGTACGATTGGACATGTTCTTGGGCTAGGCTTGTGTTGGCTCGAGGGCCATTAGCCTAGTACTCGCCTATGAACCTATGAAAACTAGCAAAGGAACCAAGGTATTGGGAGCAAATAACTAGAGAGGGAAAGGTAATAACACTGGAAGAGACCAGAAAGGCATTTGAACTAAGCTAGAAGACTGCCTTCCCTATCAGCGATTTATATCGGAGTTTAGACAAAGAGAAAATGGTAGAGGAATATTAAGTGAAAGCTTTTCTTTGATAGAGTTCCTAGTTGAATCTAGAGCAGAAGCTGATGTTTAAAAAGGAGTAATTAGTAGGACATATAAAATGTTGCACAACTATAGGAATCAATCAGAGGAGGGTAGAAATGACTGGGACGAGAAACTGGATAAGCAATTCACAAGAAACAACAAGGGAGCATATATATGGCTCCCAAGTACAGAACAAAGTCTAGAAGATTTAAGGGTTTTGCTTGGACTGTTTGCATAGGTATTTTTATCCCCCCAAACAGACTGCACAGAAGTTATTCTCAATAGATGGCAAATGTTGGGAGGTACGTTGGGGAAGGTAGTAGTAACTGGGAACATATGTTTTAGGAGAGTGATGAGTTGGCAGACTTTAAAAAAAAATCCCTACAGAGTATTCTGCCAGAAATATTGGGTGAATTAATGAGTGTAACTGAAGAAATGATTCTTCTGAGCTGGGGCATAGGATCTGAATTGCCTAGACTTAGTAAGGCCTTGTTACATTTAATTTTGGCGCCTGCTAAAAGGCAAATTACTAAAAAATGGAAATCAAAGTCTAAACCAACGTTATTTGAAGTATTGAATATTCTAACAGAGATAAAAGAATTGAAAGTGGGATCTTTAGAAAAGGGTAGGAGCAAGTTGAATAGAGAAAGTGGAAATTGTAAGATAAATACATTCAGAATAATAATATGGAAGAAGAGTGAGGTTTAAAGGAAAGCAGAAATTGTACAATGTATGTAATATTGGATTGATAGTATTACAAATGAAAAAATGCAAAATATGATGTCTGTAACTGGGAACATTTTGATGTAGATTGTTTTCTTTTGTATAAATGTATGTTTATCTATGTCTTACTTGATAATTCAATAAAGATGTAATAAAAAATAATAATTTTGCTGCTTGGGGTCTCCCCAATTGTATAGTTACCAACGAGGATGACCACTGTCAGGTCCATCGGCTATGATCTTTCCTGTCAGTTGATCTGTAAGGGGATCTTCGTCAGTGGGTTCAAATTCCTCTACTCCCTTCCTCCATACTTGTCAGACCTCTCCCTCCCACAGCAGCTTTTGGTGTTCTGTGTAAGTTAGGCAACTGTGTGTCTGTGGTTGACCATCATTGTGTATCTGTATCTACAGAAACTGTAGAAGTTCAATGTTTGAGTGAAAAATGGTAGTTTCTGGGGTTAGGCATGCTTTCCTGCTATGACACGTGGCACCACTGTGTGCTGAAACAGGATGTGCATGCTTAATGAAGTGTGCTGGACAAATGGTATGCAAATCTTCAGATTTGTGAAGTTGAGAAGAAAATAGCAGACGTATGGGAGGAATGAAGGATAACCAAACCACAGACCAGCGGATGAGAATCTGCTCATATATCAACTGATATGATAAGAATGTTGCAGTTGGTTGGTTGAACAAATTCCTGACTGCAGAGTGCCATGTATGTGAGCCTAAACATAGAAAATAATTTGGCAGGCACAACAGAAACTTTCAAGGGAGCTGTGTCTCCACCCCAACAAAGTATAATAACTCAGAGGTCGCATTACAATATCTCTTGAGTATGTGATGGTGTTGTAGGAGTAGATTTAAGGGGGGTTCTTTACTTGACATGATTAGTTAGAATCTAGGATTCTACAATTCAGCCTGGTGTGCATAGTGTTCATAGTGTTCTGGAGTTCAGGATTTTGTCATTTGGCCATGCTACTCTTTTGAAATCCTTGGTCCTTCCTCCTTTGCTTTGAGCCTTTGGCTTTTTTTTCTATTACCTGTTCATCTGCTGTTACAGATCTCTGTATCCAGTCCCCCCCTCCAACATTGGTGGGGATACCCTGAAAAAAAAAGAGAGAAATAGGGAGAGAGAACAAGTGCCTGCATTTTATCCTGCAGGACAAAGTCATCATCACAGGTCGCATGAGAAGGGGAAGTCTAGACTTGATGTGTGGGGGGGTGAGGAGTGCTAGAATTCACAGCATTGATGCTGTCATGCATGTCAGGACTTTTTTCACCAAGGCTCTACTCCTAGAGTGTTGTTGACACTCTTGTAGGTTGGGTCACCCATCGAAGCCTGCTTGCCTCAGGCCCTATGATGATTGCAACTCTTTGGCCCACCAGGTCAGTCAGTCCAGCAGTTGCTCCAAGTCATGACCTTCACAAAGACTTGAGAGCTAGGAGAGTCCATCCAGTATAGGGGTGCCAATCATCCCTGACAACTTTGTCAGACATCCAAGCCTGTAACCAAACTCGAGTTACCTAGATTGTAGCCAGGGTGTCATCTCTCACCACCATCAGGTTTTATGTAGGTAAGACAGAAGGACTATTTTATGCAACTATGACATTTGCCTAAAGACAGAATGGGCTTTGAAGAAGCGTGTTTATGAACACACATGATATTGAATATAGGGTTGATACCAATGAGTTATATAGACCTACAATGTTTTGCACTTGCAGTGGTTTTCAGTTTTTTTGGTTTGGATCAGATTGCTATGAATACTAAGGGTAGACCATAGGAGACCAGCATTGAGTATAGAGAGCTTTTTGGAATCTTATGTTATGCAGTATGACATATAGACCCAATCTGCTGATGACGACTACATCATTAGTGTTTTTAGAAGATGCTTTCCTCTTACCTTCAACTGACTGTGATCTCCAGTCATGTTTCAAGCCGTTTGTTGCTCAGGATGAAGCAACCAGAAATAAAATCAGCACTTTAAAATTTGAAATCATAGTTCACTTGCAGAAAAGCATGGTCTTCCCTATGCAGATGAGTGGGAAGCAGCCACCTCAAGTGCCAGAGTTTAATTTTGTTGTGTTCTTTCTCATGAGTGATGGTAGATGTGATTGGGAGTCTAACATGGATGGGAGCAGCAGGGACAATACTGCAAGTGTTGGACTCTGAACATCTGCAACAGTTAGAGTGACCCCATTGGTTTCGCTTCAGTAAGATAAAGGGTATAGAAAACAAGTCCTAAGATTGAAAGCCCTATCGCTGTATTCCGTCTCCTATAGACTACTAATGGACGATCTGTGTCTGGCCTACAGGGCAGTCTCCGATCCGGCCTTAATGGAAATGTTAAACATTTGTAAATCAAACTACATGGATCTTAACCTAGCCACTGACATAAGTAAATCATGGAGAGATAGACGTTCATCGAGTTTCACTGTTGCAGTCATTACAATTGGGTTATCCTGCTGGCAAGCTACCCGCAGTCAGCCCGAGTTCCAAAGTCTGGGTCCGGCATCGGTTGCTGTCACCTCCTCCCTGACGTCAGTGTGCCAGGGGTATAAAAGATGCAGCTGACGCCATTTTCTTCAGTCTTTCTTGTCGTGCCGTGCCCGAAGCAAAAGCAGTTCGCAAGTGCCGGTCAGCCGACTCCTGAGATTTTCAAATTCAAATTTTAGATCCGAAGTTAAGTACCCTTTCTTGCTCCAGACCGATGTCAGAAAAAGTAAATAATTGTATTTCTTGTGGGAAGCAAATACCTCAAAAGGATTTTTATTCTTACTGTATTCCTTGCCTAGGCCCTGACCACGACATTGCTAGTTGTCGGTTTTGTGCTAGATTTAACCAACGCACTATTAAGTGTCGGTACGATTTTGCATTTCATTACTTTGGCAGTAGATTTAATTATATAATGCTGTCGGATCAGCTGACTACCGAAGTTTATAAAAAGCGCAAAGAAAAAGAAGAGGACAGATATCCGAGGTCCAAAACCAGCGATGAGGCTTCCGTTAGGCCTGTCGCCAGTTCTCAGTGAGGCGCTTTCGCAGCCCCTGACACCCGCTACCTCAGAGCCACAGGCCACTTCCAACTCCCACGTGGAGCCGACTAGGCCACTGCATTCGTTTCTGCTATTCTCAGCATGGCAAATCAGTGCCTAAGGGCATTAGGCCACATTCAGCCAGAGCAGCAGCCACTTCAGCAGCCTTCCTCAGAGGAGTACCAACCAAAGACATCTTAGAGGCTGCAACTTGGAGTTCAGTGCATACTTTTACAAAACACGATCACTTACCTCTCTACTCTAAATCCAGGGCAGGCTTTGCCACTGCAGTTCTGCAGGGCCTGATAGCCTCTCCTAATCCTCTTTAGCCAGCCTCCCAACCTTAGCTTTGGGATTCAACCCAATTGTAATGACTGCAACAGTGAAACACGATGAACATAGTACAGTTGTGTACCTACCATAAATGTAGATGTTTGAGTGTATTCACTGTTGCAGTCCAGGTTACCCACCCACCATCCCCCTTTTCCTTGCTGAGACTTATCTGTACTTCTCTATTCTATACAACCTATGTGGTGTATTTGCTTGTAGATGAAGGAAACGTTGTTTTTTGTGTATGCATGCTTATTGGCATAATTTAGCCTACCTTTTTAGGGGCACCTGACATCTGGGGCAAGAAACAGTAAAGAAAATGTCACCGGCTGCATCTTTTATACCCCTGGCGCACTGACGTCAGGGAGGAGGTGACAGCAACCGACGCCGGACCCAGACTTTGGAACTCGGGCCGACTGCGGGTAGCCTGCTAGCAGGATAACCCAATTGTAAAGACTGCAACAGTGAATACACTCGAACATCTACATTTATGGTAGGTACACAACTGTACTATACTTCTCTCAGATGCACCCCCTTCTCTGGAACAAGTTTCCCATTGACGTGAAGAAAAGCCCTTCCCTGGCCCTCTTCAAGCGCAACCTAGATCAATGGATGGTTAGTCGTAAATTTATTCCTGAGCTGGTGCACATGTCCCTTGTGGACAGATGCAGTCGGTATTAGATACCAAAGTTTAGGCTCATACCTCTGTGAACTTTGTTCACCTACCTATTTAAAATTTGGAAACTCTAGTTAAATATGGCTAGGCTTCTAAGGGCTCTTGGTCCATTAGCCTAGTAATCTCCAATGAACATTTGATTAGGGGGCAGCATGCAGCATACTTTAAGGGAGTTTCATCAATGATTTGCAAGTCGCTTTTAGTAACTGCGATTCAGTGATGTGCAGATTAGCAGATAATGAGGTATTTCCTTATCATATTTTGTGATTCAGAAACATGTTAGGCGTGAAGGTATTTTTTTATCACGGCCATCATATCTCTTAATCACAAAATACCATGTCATGGGAGCAAGACCTTTTTAACGCAAGATGTACTCTTTCAGTAGTCACTAGGATAGTTTGATAAATGCATACCTTAATTTTAGATCTTCAGATATGTCAACCAACACATCCAGCTGCCTTCCCTACCTCCTTATGTATGTGTTTATTTATAACTTTTTAGCATATAGTTGATATGAGGGTGGATGGTGTTATGAATCCTCAATTTCCTTATTGGTTACTATTGGCATAAAAGAACTAAGATCTTTCTGTGCTATTCTTCCTTTATAGCATTCCACTGTCATTATTTTGGGAGACATTTTGAGGGGCCTAGCCCAGAACTGACTACTATAGAGACTGCATTGCTTGTGAGAGGTCACCTAACTAGTGGGATGTTCAAGTAATTAAGGAACTGCTGCTGAGGTGTTGTTCAAGATCTGAAATTTTATTCTGCAGAAAACAACTCTTCCTGTTTGCTGTTACTTTGGCCTGCAGTTTAAGTTGCAAGCTTATTGATGCAGACAGCCCTTTCTCATTTTTTGAATAGTACGGCACTGTATATGAATCCTTAGTTTTTCTGTTAAGTTTACTTCTTTGCACTGATTCAAGACATTGACTTCCCTGTTTAATTTACAGTCAGGGCAGTAAAAGATTAACAATTTGGGCATTTGGAAATATTTATCTCTGCCACAATTTCCTGGCACTATATGAAACCATTGTCTGTATCTGTTTTTTAAAGGAAGACTGGACCTATTGCTAAGCAAACTCTATTAATTTGGTTAGCTGATTGTGTATATTCCTCTTGTAAGTGAAGGTGTAATTTCTTATTTTGCTAGTTATTTCCAGTTTTGCCGGAGAAGTTTAGACTCTGCAGTATGCTTTAAGTACCTGTCTGTAATCACATGCGGTCACAGAGCATTATGGTGTTCCTATAGTCTTGTGTGAAACATATTTTCATACTTCTCAACTGCTTAGCATAAAAAATCTGGACAAAGCCTAAAATAATGAAGAGAAAAAGGCCCAAAAATAGGGACAGATTTTAAATATTGCTCTTATAAACTTAGAAAGTTGCTAGAATAACAGTATTTGTGTGATGCATTTTCTGAAGGATGTGAAGTCTGAAACTCAGTTATTTATTGAGTTCGTGCCCTCAGCTATTTGCCATAAAAACGCAAACTGTTATGAGGAACAGACCACAAATATGAGATGAAAATCTGGATATCTGAGACGTTGTTTTCCTCCCTGCTCTTCCGTTCATAATTCAGGTACATTTGCTACCTTCCTAGATCAGGACTTATTCACAAAAATGTCACCTCTGGCCTGATAGTGAACATAGCTTATTACAAAGGTACCCATCTATAAGAAGGCCTCAGCCAGTATGTCCACCATCCTACCCTCTTTCTTCTGTGAGTAGTAAGTGGAAGACAAGTGTTTTCATAAGGCTTACAGCTTCAGATACTGACATGGAAAAAAAAGTGTCATTCCTTAGGTTATTTCCATAATGGTGATAACAGAAAAGCATGGTTGAAAGAGAACGTCATCATGCATATGAACTAGTACCGGACATCACCAGTGTAGCTTCTTCCAGTAATAGGCATGTTCAAAGCAAATAAGAACTGGCATTACTCATGATCTTTAACATCTAAACTTGAGGTCAGTATTTGCATATTTTTTTCTTTCTCATGTGCAGGCTTCAATGGCCTTTCTACATTCTGTTTTGCTTTTTCTCACTTGCCATCCAAACTCACCTATGAAAAACTGTCTTTTACTGCTTTAATTGCAAGTAAGTGATCACCCTTAACAGTAGTATTAATTGTAATGAGTGAGGCTGATTTGTTTTATAGTGTTATCCACTAGAAAGTGTGTGCTTATTTTAGTTTTGTGTTCTTTCCTAGGATACATTTTGGTCAAATTACGAGCAGTCAGATGCTACTAACAGTTATTGACAGCCTAAGAAGAAACACACTTGGTAAAGTCAGTGAAATCAGGGTAAGAAACTCACATTTTCTTTTTTTTATGCTTTTTAGTAAAAATAAGGAGACACCATTCTTTCATGTTGTCTTTTAAGACATTTCCAGTCAGCAGATCTTCAGAATTTGAGTATTTGGCTGCAGGCAGGTTGCTGTTGTAATGCTGTTCTGCTGTAGCTTATTACTGAGGTCCACAGTTTTGCATCATATGTACATGGCTTCAAATAATAGTATTTTCCTCTCCCTCCTTAATTTTTCTCGTTGTTGTAAAATTTACAACCGATTAGTAGAGATTAGACAAAATTTTCGATAGTTTTATTTTTAAAGATAATGTTACTGGTTGTTTTTGCTGTTGCTGTCATTTTAGTATAAATTCAGAAATGAGAAAAACTTCATTCTAACATTTTCGGCAAGCAGATCGCAAATTGGCACCCAACATCTTGTTCACAAATTCTACATTGAACGAGTATGTGCATTATAGAATTGTGAATTCTGAGGAGCATGCATTTCGGTGTCAGAAATACATGTGAAACATTAGAAACTGGCTTGCAAAGGTACACTTTTGAGGGTGAAGCTTTCTTCATGTCCTTCACTAGGTAGTCAGCCTTATTCTCTGAGAACTTCATTTTCATAAGCCACTTTCAAGATATGTGGAGGTTCTTTTCTTCAGTGAGGCCCCCTCTATCGATATTTTTAATATTTTGGTTTATTTACACACTGAACTATAATCGCCTGCTTTCAAGGAACTGTCTGCCTTCACTTCTAGAATGACATTATAGGAATACCCAAGATGTCCTGTACTGTTTTCTCAGTTTAGTGGCTTTGACATTATGGATAACATCCAAGCTGACATCTGCTTCTAAGAAAACGCATTTCTCCTCAGTCATCTAAAGGCACTGCGCTTGTGGATATTTTATAAGTTTAGAACCACCTGGCTCAGAGCAATACCCTCCGTAATTTCTCCATCGTCTTGGGCTGTGTTTGTTTTGTGGATATCACTGTCAACTTTTCACAAAACTGCTGAGAGTTGTCAGAGTGCACAGTGTTTTCGTCTTCAATGCCTTTCTCATGTGGCTCTTTTCCACCTAATATCTTATTTGGTGGTATCCTCCACTAAGGAAATTATTTTATTCAGTAGCTTAACTGCCACTGCGCAGTCTTGCTAGAGAAGTTACTGATTTCATTTCCAATATAGTGTACATACATGGTTTCACCAGAAAAATCAGTACACAATGAAAATAAGCTTCACTGACCTGCTCAGATTACTAAGAAGTTTTATAGTGGTGATGCAAGACTACCTGAAACAACGTATCATAGAATGTGTAGAACTCACTGAGCCACAGTGTTCCTGAATCTTCCTGTCTTGTCAGTCATAATTACACTATATATAGAGATTAAGAAGACCGCATAGGGCTGACAGGAAATACCAACAATCTAAAGGAATGGTTTTCTTATCAAAGCAGTGCTTTCACTACTATGTAGTTACCAGGATAAGTTACAAGAGGTACATCCTTAAGCTTATTAACATTGTACCATCCAGGGAATCAAGTGCATTAGACCATTTTGCTAAAAGTATTTTCTCATTCTCCATACTAAAAATTGAAGCCACCTCTAACATCCATATGACCAGAATCAAGGGAAGACTTTTCCATTCCTTCAAGGCATTGTGCTTTGTTGTTCATATCTACCTACAGACATTAGCACAAGTGTTGTCCTTCAGTGCTGCTCATAAATTCAGTTATTGGGGATTCTACCAGATACACAACAAAAAAGTGCTGAATTCACCTTTGTAAGGCATTCACCATCACAAGAAGGGCAAAGAGAAGTTAGACAAAGGATAACTTTGGAGAACAATCTGTGTTACTCCCTGAGAGAGGAGAGCGAAAATATGAAAGGTGTGACAGGAAAGGGAAAGAAGTAGAAAGTTTTAAGCAGCTGCAGTACAACCTGAACAACAGTAAACTTGTTTGATACCGGTACAAAAGAAGACTGAGTTAACTTTTGAACCTGTATGTCTTCTAGGATAGTAAGCTTGACATAATGGTAGGCCTTTTTTATGGATGGAGCTGTTATGGATTTACCACAAGCAAAAGTTGTTTTTCAAGGTGAAGAACCAGAAAATGAAGTTTATTTTAACATTTACTTGAGGAGCAAGAACCTGCTGATGAAATGGCTTTGTTTTGGTCAGCAGTGGTGAAAAGGTGCTTTCCAGATGATGAAGGTGGTAATACAGTTTTCAGGGATGCATGGGAAGATGGAAGTGGAATCTAGCATGTTCAGAGTATGGTGATTTTGCCTGGGATTTTGGAGGGTTCTCATGAGCCAGTAGCTGTTATATAAACTAATGAGGTGATGTCTGTGTCAGAAAATAACTTAGTAGTACCTAAAACATATGCTGCTGTGCTGGCCAGGCATTTGGATATGCAAAACCATGGTACTGCTAAGTGGACAGGAGAAAGGCAACTAGTGAATTGTGTAATGGCTAAATTAGACACAGCAGTTAACAGATATGTTTGTAATGAAATCATTGCTGATTTAAGCTTCTCAGTAACATACATCAGGGTTTAATTCTTGTGGGGTTTGAGCCATTTTTAAGTGACTTTTGAATCATTTTCTTTAGCACAAATATTACTGACTGTGTTTGATAAGTCATTTAGTTCTTCATGTATTTTGTGATGTCAAATACAAATGTTATACAATGATACATAACCTGTGCATTTTAAGGCTACAGAAGTGAGTGATCAAAGTTAAGGAACTTTTTGAACAGAAGTAATAAAAATATTTGATATTAAATGTTAGATGATTGGAATCTTTGGAATAGAGAACAGAAAGTTTAGGCTTTATTAGATGTGGCTGAAGGGAAAATAAAACATATTTCTAGTTTTATTAATTTTTTTTGTGGTGCACATGCACATTTAATTCAAATGTCTTAAAATGCAGTGCAATCATTATGGAGAGTTGGGTTACTCAGTAAAATTGTAAGATCACATGCAAGAAATGCTGTCAAGATGGACATTTCTGCTAGAAACAAGCTTTTGAGTGACTTTGGGAAGGGGAGTGTTCTGCTGAATGTGAATAAATGAGCATTACACAGGATCCTGTTTTTGACTATTATCCCTTGGGACAAATATATGTTTCATAAAACGGGGAGGGAAAATGTTGATAATGCTGTGGAAAATGTAACTGAAAATAAAATACCACTACTGTGGAACAGACTTCCCATCCACATTAAACAAAGTTCTTCCCCGTCCATTTTCATATGCAACTTAGATCAGTGGATGGGAAATGGAACATTTACCCCAGGACTGTCTCCTGCACTACTGATGGACAGAGGCTTTATCCCATGCATGGGTCCACTCAAATGATCTATAGTGGATGAGGCTAAGGAGGAAATAAAGAAAAGTTTAGACAACAAGGAATGAGTAAGCAATGAAAGCAGAATTGGACTCAATGCTTCTATTTTTCTGATAGACTGAGTTAACTTTTGAACCTATATGTCTTCTAGGATAGTAAGCTTGACATAATGGTAGGCCTTTTTTATGGATGGAGCTGTTATGGATTTACCACAAGCAAAAGTTGTTTTTCAAGGTGAAGAACCAGAAAATGCATAGAAATACTGGGAAAGTGAAATATTTCCCATTGTTCTAAACACAAATGTGTGAGTGGCAGAAAAAAAGCATATATGTTCCTGGCTATTCTTATTATTTTGAATGCCTTAGGAGAAATTGGCTAGGCTTAAAGTGGCCTGCATGGGCAGCTAACCTAGTGTTTGACTATGAGCCTATAAATTAACTTAATGTTAATGTTTTGAATATGCATGTTATATTGAGCCAGGGTGAAATGATACTGGCAAAGAAGTGAAAGAGGATGATGTAACTAGTATTGGGGCAAGAATAAAAAAAAAAAAAAAGACTACCAAGACAGCACTGATCAACAGGTTGATTAGAGCTCGTCCAGTGTGAAAACTGAATCAGTGTGGATAAAATATTCTGCATAAAAATCAGTTACTAGATAGTATTTACACAACTAAGAAGAAAATCAACCAGAAAAGAAGAAAAAAAAATCTGTTTTGAAAAATCTTGCAGCTGTTCTGTAAAAAGCAATTTGAGTTTCGAGTTTGGTAGAGGAGATGACCTCCAGTAATTCAGAGGAAAAAAATAAATCCAATAGACTGAGAGGTTTTTAAAGTACATGAAACACTGAAGCAATGTATATGAAGTCAGATAAGAAAAGGTTGAAAAATGGAAGAAGCTTGAACTAGTTCTTCTGAAGAGCTGATAAAAGTGCAAAAATTAAGAAGTTGAAATTGAAAAAAGGTTGAGCATGAAGGCTCCTCAAGAAAAGATGTTTAAAAAGCAGTAGCATTAGAAGACAGAGCATACAGAGAACATCTGAGATGTTATGCTATACCAGAAGACTGGAATGAACAGACTGCATTAGTTTTATGAAAGTAAGTATGCAACTGCACTGGTGTTTCATAGTGAGATTTGTTAACTGAGTGGGCACATCATGTGTGTTTCAAACATGGCCATGAGAAAGGAGCCAATACTTAAATTAGTAAATATGCAATCATACCAATAGAAAAAGCTGTTCTTGACAAAACTGTGGCAGAATGGAAAATGTACTAAAACTGGAACATCAGATTGTTTTTAGACGATGATTGTTCAATGTATACCAGGCAGAAGAGAATCAGGTTTATACCAGCAGTCAAGGAATGTCAGGAGGCAGATATGAGATTCAAGTTGTTTCCAACTCTCTTTAAAATATTTTTCTTGGTGGATTAAATGCATTTTTGGTTGCAGAACAGGCTAAGGAGGAAATAAAGAAAAGTTTAGACAACAAGGAAGAAGTAAGCAATGAAAGCAGAATTGGACTCAATGCTTCTATTTTTCCGACAACAAAGATTCTTAGAAATACTGTGAAAGTGAAATATTTCCCATTGTTCTAAACACAAATGCGTGAGTGGCAGAAAAAAAGCATATATGTGCTGATCAGAAGAATCAGGAGTAACTTGAACTTGAACCAGAGACTGGTGTTGGAAGATGATCATTAAGAATATCAGCAACATAGTGAAATTAATCTATAAATGGGAGACATAGGGATAGACATGTAAAATGTGGGTTTGCAAGACTACAAAGTAGTGTCTGAGAATGACTAGAATTTTATTAACTATGTTAAATTTGTGGGTGGACTGTAATGTATGTACCCACAAGCTATGTGAAATTGGTGGATGGACTGTAAAGTATATGCCCTACTTTGTCATTAGTGCTTATAAGGACAATGAGTAATTAACTTTAAGTTAAACAGCTTTTGTTCTTAATATTTGTATAGAAATTTCATGATGTAAATTGCATGTTACATTGTAAAGCAGCTTTTCATAGTGTGCAGTCAAGGGTATTTTAAATATAAGGGGGAAGTCTTATCAGTGATCTCTCTATATGTTAGATACTAAAGTTAAAAAAATATATTTTTCTTGTTATGTATCCTGGACTTCCACTGTTACAAAGTGAGAAATTCTAGAAAGAAGCATATTTAAGTTCATATAATGTTGTGATCTTTGGGTACAGGGGTGGGTGGATGTTAGTGTATTGATCATATATGTACAATTAAGATAATAATTTCCCCTGTTTTTACAGAGAGTGATGGCTCCATATAATGCCCTTGGTTTAAGCTATACAAGAACATCTGTTGTTAATTTGGCCCAATGTTTATTGAAAGCGTGCAGTCTGTTTCTCACATCTAGAAGGGGACTAGAGACAAGAAAAGAACTGATAGCAATAATTGTAAGTGGGAACACAGGTTCTTCCATGTACTTCAGCATGGGTACCATTAATTTTAGAATAAGTGTAATGCCTGTGGTTCAGCCATTAATTTGGGGCAGTTGCTCCTATCTGAAAAGGTAAACTTTTTTTTTGAAAATGTCCATAGTTTTGTAAGTTAAAATTGGATGGGGAGTTCTGAATTTAAGTGATTTCATTGAAGCAAAAAGTCTTGGAGCAATGTACCAAGGGTTCAAATGAAGTAAACATTAACTTTTAGGTCTAAGAAAAAGTTAACTGGCTACTTTGAAGTAAATAAGCTGAATGCAAAAAAAAAAAGAAAGATACAATCGTAAGAGACCTGGGTACTTGTGTGCAACTCTTTCATTCATTCATCATGTTTCCACCATAGTCAGGAGATCATTCTCTGTGGCCCATTTAATTTCTAAGGAAATGTATTCAAGATCCAAAGAAGTCCCTTATCCCCATGTGCTCTTCCCTTACAGTTTCTCTTTTGGTATGTAAAAATCCAACTGCATTGCTCTACTGCAAAGTCCTATAACAACAAAACTAACCAGGGATCCTGTAGAGTTATTAAGAGTTATTTTGGAAATTTTAAGAAATTGTATAAAGCATAGATATGTGGAAACCAGGAAAAGGCACAAATGGAAGTATTCAGGGAAGACTTAATTATGCCAAGATTCTAGGAAAATGAGACTCGACTTTCAATAGCTAAGATAGGAAGAAGTGAGATAACAGTAATGTCTAATCAAACAACAGTGAAATCTCCAGTAATAGATGTTATTTCTGGGGACATGTGGAAGTTAAGAGGAAAGAAAGTGATAAAGATCTGTACAGTTTTTTAATATTGTTTTAAAAGGGGGGTGTACCACCATCTTGGAAGAAAGTTGCGGTGTCTGTATTACCCCAAAAGGGGTAAATACTCTTCATACTCAGCTTAATGTAGACCTATTTCAGTTTTAAACTATGTTGATAAAGTGTTTATACTAGCTAAGAGAATAACAGTGGTATTGCCAAAATTGGTGGATATAGATCAGTGTGGATTTCTGGAGGGGAGGCAAACATTTGACAATATTAACAGAACAATTTTGATCCAGAGGGAAGCAAGAGTATAAGAAAGTGCTGCTGTTATTGGTGGATCTTTTTAAACACATATATTAAATTATCACTTAAGACATATGCAATGAATACATTAATAGAAAAGCAAACAAATCATTTTAACATTTCCATTTAAATACAATATACATCACATAATTTTTCTTTGTTGCTATTGTCAGTCCAACATTGCAAAAAATTGCTGAATTCCTCTCTTCCCTTAAACCTCTCTCCTCCCCTCCAGAACATTATGTATATATGTATTGTTCCCACAACTTCTACAGAATGTGCTCCTTCCCTTTTCTAAAGATCCCTCTACCAGTTCTTTTATCTCTTTTATAATATTCTATATCTCAAATGCAGTTAGTGTAGACTTTGGTGTTCATTTTCTAGTAACTGTTTTTTGGCAACCAGCATAATTAAACTTATTAATGCCTTAATATGTCTAGGGAATTCAGATTCACATCCCAGCTCAAAAGAATCCTTTCCTTATTTACAGACATTTGCTCACCCAGTACTTCTCACAAAGTATTTTGTATGAAATTTTTAAAATCTGCCATCTCATTACATTCCCAAAACATATGTTCCCAGTTATCTGTTTTTGTTGCATTCCACCTCCAGTATTTGCTCTCTAGCTTAGAAAAAATTCTTTGAAGTCTGCTTGGGGTATAAAATTCTTATGAAAACACTTCACAAAGATCCTAAACCTTCTGGACTTGGCTGCATACTTGGGAGCCATATATATATATATATATATATATATATATATATATATATATATATATATATAAAACTTCCCATTGTTTTCTTGCAGATTGCATTTTCAGTCTCTATTCCCGATCTTTTCTAATGTTCTCTAACTGATTCTTCTAGTTTTCATGCAATATTTTATATGTCCTACTAATTATCCCCTTTTAATAGCTGCTTCTGTTCTAGATTCAACTAAAACATCTGGCAAAGCAGGCCTTTCACTTAAAACTCCCGTTTCTTTCTCTCTCTGCGTATACTCTGAGATCAAGCCCTGGTAAACAAGACGGTCTCTTGCCTGCGGGCCATTTGTCTTCTTGGCCTCATTCCACTCTATTACCTTTCCTGCTTGATTTATTTGCTCACAATATCTTGTTTCCATTTTTTTGTTTTTTCCAGTAAATTCCAGCCCCCTCTTCCTTATTTTCTGTACCCTTACTTATAGTCATCCCTGTTGGCAAAATCTAATTTTTCCATTCTCGTATTAGCTTAGTTCCTAGAGTACTTTGCACTACTTTATAAATATAATATTCTTTGTAGTTGTTATTCTTCTTCTCCTTAAGGATCTGCATCCAAAATCCCCCTCTCTCTCTCTTTCTTGAACTTCCCACTTGCTTCATCATTTCTTCCTACTTTGAATTGTAATCTTCTGCTTGTGTTATGTATATGAGCCTTAACGTTGTAACTCTAAAGTATCCCTTCAAATCAGGTAAACCTAAACCACCTTCTTTCTGTTGAGAGGATGGATCAACTTATCCCACTTAACTCTTGCCCTTTTTCCCCCCTAGTTAAATTCCTTCAATTCTTTATTAATTGTTGTCGACACCTTCTCCTCATGGTGATAAAAGTATACCTGACCCGTATGCCATATAAAAGACTGAAGGAACTCAAAACATTTTCACTGCTTTTATTTTACTATCCATATCCATAAATAAGAGTTTTCAGTTTCTCAGTTTTTGTATTATCTTTTGTTTAGTCTCCTCCCACATATTCTTAGCTGCCATAACAGAAGCCTTTTAATCCATGCTCCTAAATACTTCTTATCATGTCCTCATAAATATGAGTATTGCTGAATAAATTTGTGTATGGGTGCATAATTTACTGCTATAGCCTTTGTTTTCTTTTCATTAATTTTATATTCTGAAAAGCCTTGAAACTGTCTCAAAATGTTCCATAGTAATGAAATTTACTTTTCTGGATTCATCAGGTTCAAAAGAATATATCTGCAAATACATCCAACTTTTCTTGATTACCATACCAATTATATCCTTGTATGTCTGAGTCCCTTATTTTCTTTGCCAATGGCTCTAAATATAAAGCAAGTAACAGAGAGAAAGAGGACACCACTGCCTGGTTCCTGTGTTCAAACACAGCTTATCTGAGTGGAACCCTCCCACTTTATTTTTTGCCCTTGATTCTTCATATATCCTTCTAATTAACATCATTGTATCAGGAAATGCAACTACTTCCAGTACCTCTCATAAAATCCCAGTTAACTCTGTGAAATGTTCTCTTGTGCATAAAAACTCACCAGTGATAGAGGTATTTTATTACATTCTGCTTCCCTCTGGATCATTGGTGTTCTGTTGGTGTTGTTTGTTTGCCTCCTCTCCAGAAACCCACACTGAGACATATCTATCAATTTTGAGAACATCTTTATCATTCTTTCTACCTAGTGTAGACATAAGCACTTTATAATTGAAATAGGTCTATATGGAGCTGGGTCTGAAGGATCTCTGCCATCTTTAAGTAACATGGCCACCACAGCTTTCTTCCAAAATGTTGGTGCTTCCCCTCCTTTTAAAATACTGTTAAAGAAAATCTTCCAGATCTTTATCACTTTCTTCCCTCTAATTTTCAAATTTCCATATCACCTTCTCTCTTAACTGTTAGTTGTTGAGCCTCGTCTACTTGTAATCTTGGCATACCTAAGTCTTTCATAAATATTTCCATTTTTCTTTCTTGATTTACACATTTGTGTGCTTTATACAAATTTTCATAAAATTTCCAGAATATCTCTAAAACCTCTACAGGATCTCTGGTTATTTTTCTTGTTATAGGTTCCCTATGTTTGGTGGCAACCCTTTCAGCATTCTGTTGCCCAAGTCACTGTACTTAGTTTGTGCTCTGGAGTTATCAAAAAAAAAAAGTTACGTAACTGTAATTTTTCTAAACACATGCATGTTATCCAGATACTCTGTTATTTTCTGTTTAGCTCTCCCCCTCTTGTTCTGTGAGATTCCCCTTATTCTGCAATACTTTTGTCAGTCTCTGTAAGTAATTTCTTTTACTTCTTAACCATGTGTCTTTCTCTTTTATTTTGACCCTG
Organism: Protopterus annectens; assembly: GCF_019279795.1. Lineage (NCBI taxonomy): Eukaryota > Metazoa > Chordata > Ceratodontiformes > Protopteridae > Protopterus > Protopterus annectens. The sequence goes on from NC_056735.1 coordinate 1,693,853,615, forward strand.
TTTTTAAACTCCATTTTTGTTTTATCCCATCACTAGCTGTAACTTCTAAAGACATTTCTATCTTCCCTAATAACTCTCAAATAATTTCCACTACCCATTACTTAAATTCCTGTCTTTTTAAAGGTAGGTGTGAAAGTACCAGTGTTTTAGTTTCACCTCATTATCCTGCATTTTTTGTCTTGTTTTTTAATTGGTGCATGATCAGAAATGGCTATTGAATGTGCGTTGAAGATTTCAATGAAATGCACATGTTCCTGTGAAATATAATTTCTATCTAGTCTAGCCCAGTTATTGCACCTTGGGAAATAATATGCAAATTATGTCCAAGTTCCTACTGCTGAAGTCACATCTTCCATGCCAAATATTGTCATACATTTCTTCAGAAATCTACGTCTTTTGTTATACTATTCCTTCAAGGTCCACCTGATAAATCCTCACTGTTGCAAATGAAATTCCAATCCCCATCTATAAATATTTCCTGCTAAAAGCTGATTATTTCTCCCAAAATTTTCTTCTGCTCCGTAATAGTTTTCTGTGGAATATAAATACATGCCATTGTAATCCTCCATTCTTGCCAATAGACTTGTGCTACCACAAATGTACCATTTTTGTCTTTTTTTCCCTTCATCTATTGCTATTGGAGCTCCTCTAGCAATTGGTATAATTGCTTTCCTTTTCCCCGTCACTGGTATTTTGTTGAATATCCATTCTGAAATCCTCTATTTGTCAAATCCACATTTATTTATTTTATTTTATTTTATTTTACATTTGTTGACCGGGCTAGTCTAGCTGGAGACATGTCCATTTTCAGTAGAGGCCCGCGGAGAAAAGCTCCAAGAAATCGTACAGAGTTTATACAAAGTTAAAATAGAAGTTATACAGATATTGAAAGAACAGAATTATCACAAAAAAAAGTTTTTTTTTCCTTTCCAAATGTGTCTCCTGCAACATTGCTATTTGTAATCTGCATTTCTTAATATAATTTAGTACTCTTTCCATTTATCTATACCTGTAAGGCCATTCATGTTCTAGGAAAAATGTGTACAGCATAGTCATCATGATAAAAAGCTATTGCTCCCATCTATTATACAGGATAGTTTTTTTGAGTATGTATCACCAGCTTTTGTGTTACATGCATATACTAATGTTTGGCATACTGATCTTTTATAGTTTTCATTTTATTTCTGTTTGAACCAATGTCACATTTTCAAGACTTTTTGTTTGCATGAAAACCCTCAAACAAAAACTAAATACAAAACACCCCCGTCAACTGCTAACTTGTAACAAACACACAAAACTAAGTACATCTTCAAAACATAGTTTAACCCTTCATAAAAGAGCAATTACCCCAAATTGATAGCTGCATCTACAGACATGATATCTAACCTAAATTAAGGTTATGTATGCTAAAACGCATGGTACAGCCTGTGGTCCCACTTACACTGATTGCTGTCTGTTCTTTACTTAATCCTCTTCCCCTCCCACATTGGAAAAACAGATTATTGGTGGATCTTGATGAAGAGAGTGCATGTGATAGTCAGCTGGGATTTTATGAGTAGGCAATAGCAGCGGTTGTTTTACCTGTTAGAGTAATAGTGTCAGTAATGGCTACATAAAGGTTTGGAGGTAAGAATTAAAGTGGGAAGGGTTTTGTTTGATCTGTATTTGAACAGAGATACCAGGCTGGGTGTCCTTTTCCCCTTTGTTTCCTTTATATTTACAACTAAAAAGGGTCAATAGACTAGCTCACTTACTTGGTTATAAAATTGAAAATAAAGTGATTTTTGTAACAAACTGGTAGCATTACTTGTTTGGAGGATGTTGGGTTATTAAATAGGAAGCATAAATAACAAGTGGGGTTTTGGGAATGGACAGTTGTTCAGGTATAGCTGTGTTGTTTAAAATGCAGAAATTATTTTTAACACTTAACACAAAGTAAGCATGTAATTTGTGATGTTAGGTTCAGGAGTAAGGAATTTAGTGTAGCAATTTTGTATGCATACACAAATGTTAAGGATAACCCGTGGTGGTGGTGCTGCAGTAGCGTTGTCGCCTCACAGTAAGACGTTGTCTGGTTCGACTCTCCACTAGAGCATCTTCTGCGTGGAGACATGCGTGAATGAGTGTTCCTTCGTTGAAGGTTGTGCGTCAGGGCTGGCAACTCGGTACGTAAAAATCAACTGCCAATCATTAGTGGACCGGACCGGAGTTCCGCTCTGGCTACCCCTAGCCGGGAAAAGCCGAAAGACACACCACCACAAATGTTAAGGATAGGGTAATGCTTTTTTTTTTTTTTGTTAAGCTGGATATTGTGATGGGTGGACGATTTCAGTTGTAATTTACAAAAGCAGGTAGGTAAAATTAATATTAATGTAAAAGCATATGAGCAGATAATGAAGTGTGGGCAAGTGGTGTTGGTAAATTATAAAAATTTGTGCTCACAACAAAGATAGATCATGGATTGAAAGTGAATAATTTACTGTCTTTTAGTTTATTGGAACAAAGTGGGGTGTGTTGCATGTTAATTTTTCAGATCAGGAAGCTTTATGGATTGAATCTGGGAAGATAAAATGTTAAGAAAGAAAAGGGATTAAATTGTCTTAGTATGGTAGAGTTTCAGAAAGAAATAACATTGCAGAGAGATTTATACCTTTAATGAAGTGTTTCATCCCTTTCTGGGGAAAGCCATGAAAGCTGATACAAGATTTCATCCCTCCCATTTTTTCTTTTATTTCAAAAGAATGTCATAAAATAGTGGTGATTATGCGCAGAAAGTATGCAGTACTGAACCAAACGAAAGGAGTGAAGAGTGGGAAGTAAAAACATTGACAGAGGATATAGCTTTTTGGATTTTTGAGGATGTAAGTATGAAGTAGGGTGGTTAGTGTTTTACAGGATGTTAATGATAATCCATGTCAAGATGGCTTTGGTATGATTTGTATGCTGACATGTCAGAGAATCAGAAGATTGTATTGTTGTGAGTTACAAATGAATGGTTACAGCATGTGATAAAAAATCTAATTGGTTATAAGATTAACTTTCCAAAAAGAAGAAAGAGAAAATATCAAGAATTGCCCGCTACTGACATTAAGCAACACTGATTATAAAAAAAAAATGGCAAAAGAGTATGAAAAAAAGTATTACAGTGTGTGATAGATAAAGGAATATATAGTGTAGAAGAGAAAGAGGAATTACTGGGTTTTTTCTACAGAAGTAATTGATTGTATAATGAGGGAAAAATCTGAATTTAAGGTGTTACACGATGAAGAAAGAAAAGCTTATGAGAGTATGTAGAAAGTATTGAGGGAATATGATTTGGAAGAAAACGTATCTTATAAGAACAGATTTATTTATGTACTTTGGTGGTGGAAATGGGTGGTTAGGTGATAAACAGAGTAGTAAAACAAGAGTGCCCCTTAGGGTAGTGTCATTTGCATGGATTATAAATGCTGCTGTTGGAAAGTAGAAGGGGCAGGTGAGAGAAGCACATGTAGATGACTTGTTATTGCTGGCCAAAAATAAGATCTGAATAAAGGAAGTGTTTTTGTAATAGGGAAAGAGTTAAAGATGTATTGAATAAGAGAGAGTAAAGATTTTATAGGTTCATATGTGTACTAGGCTAATGGCCCTGGAGCCTTTACAAGACTCGCCCAAAAAAATTGCCCCGGCACCGTGCCACCCGATGCTAGTTCACAGTGCCCCTATCCAGTAGAGCAACTGGAGTGATCCTTGGGAAGAACTTTGTTACCCATCCACCCGTCAAGATTTCTGTTGAGGAGGGTCAGTGAGATGTTCTGCTTGACATGAATGGGAAGCTTATTCCAGAGTATGGGCAGTATTTGGGAGATCAACCTGTCCCTCCAACATGTTCTGTTAATTGTGGTAATGAGGTTGTGATCTCTGGATCGTGTGGCATGGGGGGGTTGGGATTTCTTTAGGTGTAGCATTTCAAATAGGGCTGGGTCGGACATGGCTTAGTAAGCCAAGCAGAGGTCACCTCTTAAGTAGATAAGAGACTGAGAACAGCTGAAGTTTCTTGAGTCTGTCCATGTAGGACATGTGTTTAAAGCCCAGGATCTTTTTTGTGAGGTACTTTTGTAGCTTCCCCAGCTATTGTAGGTGTCTGGTCAGGTACATGCAGAACAGGGCTTTATATTCGATGATTGCTCTGATGAGGGATGAGTAGAGAGGGATGATGACTTCTTTCTTCCTTGATGCGAAACCTTTGGTTATAAGATGTGCCATGTAGAAGGAATTTCTGACCCCAGTGGCAATGTAGTGGTCAAAGGTGAGGTGGCTGTCAACCTGAGTGCCCAGATGTCTTATGGCCCCTATAGTGTTCAAGTGCTAATTCATGGGAACTGAGTTTTTTCCAAAGGGGATGATAACGCAATTTTTGGCGTTAAGCTTCAGGCCATGGTTCTGACACCAGTCATTGGTTATTGGTCTCAGAGAGGCCCTTATGTAGGGATGTCTGCATCACTTGGGGAGTTGATAATGACTCCTAGCTTGCAGTCATCAGCAAACTTGGTCAGCCAGACTCCTTCTGTGTTGGCCTGGACTTCTTAGAAGTAGATGACAAACAGAAGAGGGCCCAGGACTCAGCCCTGTGGGAGTCCACTCGTGACTGGTCGGCAGTCTGACTTGGAATCTGCAATTTTCACTCTGTGGGTCCTGTCTGTGAGCCAAATTGCAACCCACCTAGTGATGTAAGGTTTGATGTCTAGTTTGGTGATCAGTGATAGCTGAGTGAGGAATGGTCTCAAAAGCCTTGGCCAGGTCGAGGTAGGCTGTATGGCACTGCCTTACCCTCATCCACAACCTACCTCAAACAACTCAACCAGGTTCAGCAGACAGGATCTCCCCTTGACAAAGTCAAACTGTGTGTGGTCAAGAGTTTGGAGATTGCCTATATCTTTGTTAAGCAGGTTCATGATGATGCACTGCATAGCTTTGCATACCAGACTCGTCAGGCTAATGGGGCGATAGTTCACAGGGTCTGTAGTTGCTCCCCCTTTATGGAGTGGGATGACTATAGCAGTGTGCCATTTGTTAGGGACATAGCCTGAGATAAGGCTGTGATTAAACAGGGCACGCAGGTGTGGTGCCAGTTCATTTTGTAGCTCATTTGTAGCTCGTGTAGGATGCAGCCAGGGAAATTATCAGGTCCCATGGACAATGCAGCTTTTACCTGTGCTACAGAAATGGTGGGTACCAGGCTTTCTTCTGGTATTGTGATAGGGCCCTTGGGGGGAGGGGTAAAGTTGGCACTGAATCTGTTGGCCAATATGTTGGCTATATCTGTTAGCTCAGTATAGGAGGTGTCATTGTGCAATAACTCAAAGCAAATCTGGGTATTGCCTTGGAGGTTTTTGATATAGCTATAGAAGGCTTTGTGGTTGTTTTTGGTGTCAGATGCAATTCTGCCTTCATAGCTGGTTCTGGCTTTAGAGGATTTGATAAGGGATCTCAGCTTTTTGTTCAGACTAATATGGAATGTTTTTCAGTCTTGTGACTTCATTTTTTCTACAACAGTTTCTTCTTTCTGTTGTAGAGTTTATTGATGGCTGGGGACCACCAGATTGGCTTCCTTTTTTTGGAGGAGAGTGTCTTAATTCTATTTGGTATGGCAAGGTCCATGCATTTGTGGACGTGCTTGTACAGTGCATTGTTGTATGATTTGGCAGTCGTGCCGCTATTTTCCATTGGCATGGGTGCCAAGAAGTTAGCCGTCTCTGCTTTTAGGAGCCCAATTCAGGGTGGTCACCTTAGCGGGGGTTCTAGGTGAGATGGAGATTTCCATGGTGATCAGTTTGTGGCCGGATTTAACCAGGGAGGAATTGACTATAGGTGTGGAGCAACTATCTCCCGTGTTGGTGATAACCAGGTCAAGGATGTTGCTTCCTCTAGTGGGGGTCAAAATGAGCTGGTCCAGGGCATTGAAATTGATAAATTCTAGAAAGCGTTGAGCCTGTACATTGGTACTTGAATAGTTTTCCCATTTGACGGAAGGGTAGTTGGTCACCCAGTATGAGAGTATTGGGTTGGACCTTGATAGATTCCAGGGTGCTTAAGAACTTAGAGTGAGAGTCTAGGGACATGTTTGGGATTCTGTAGCAGGCTATGACTTGTATCGACGTCTTACCCAGTGTTAGTTGTACCTGAAGTATCTTGGATGCATTATGCTGGGCTTACCAGTCTAGAGGTGTGTGTATCCTTTAAGAATATGGAGACACCACCGCCTTTGGACCTTCCGGACGTATTCTGGGGCCGAAAGGTATGGAATGAATTGTAGCCAGGGATGCTTTCTGCCTCTTTAAACTAAATCTCCATTACAGCACAGATGTCGACATTCTCCATTTTGAGGAGAACTTTGAGCGAATTAGTTGGTGTCGGTCTTGGTTTATTTTTACTGAAATACAAATAAGTGTTATGGATGTGAAGTTTGCTATTCTAAGAGGGTCCTACATAGTTGGGGGCACAGCCTGCACCCATTGTAGATCCTCTGACCCTGCAGAAAAATGTATTGGAGAAAGTTGCTAGAACTGTATATATGTGGAATGTGTTTCAGCTTTTACTTATTCCAAAAAGTATATTTGATTCATTCTTGTGTAGTTGGAAATTTAAGATATATCCGTAGTGTGTTTGGACTCCCAGTTAGAATGGAAAAAGATGTTAGAAATGTCTTTTTGAACAATATAGGGTTTGAAGGAAAGTGTAATAGGGAGAGAAGGTAAAGTTATACTGTCATAAAAATTATGGGAGCTCTGGTTTAGAAATTTGTTCTTTCAGCTTCGTTTCACCTATTCTGGATAGAATGTAATATTAAGAGATAATTGGATTTTTTTTGTGAATATGTGAAAATGCACACTGTTTTGGAAGACTGTAGAGGTTATAAAAATATGTATACCAAATAAATTCAAATGTATACTAATAAATGATAAAAATATAAGTTAGCAGTATAAGTACAAAAAGAAGAAAAAAATGACATAAAAAATGGAATGGAGAGATTTTTACTATGTTAAACTACGGATAAACGTACAAAATAAAAAAGTTGTAAAGGTGAGACAGGAACATTTTAAGATGGACAAAGAATTACAAGTTTTTTGGAGACTAATGATAAGGAAATTGCCTGTAAAGTGTAAAATGAAATAAAAAAAGTGAATGAAAGAAAGTGTAAGTTATGTCAAGCAGAAGTCTTGTTAGAATATGGTAGAATTCAAGACATTTGGAAAAATGGTAGTGCAGAATCTAGGTGTGATTGTTTTCAAAACTTGAATAGTGAAATGATTGTCTGTGGTTTTGTATCCTGAGAGTATGTCGCAACAGAAGGATACAGTGGAAAAAATATTATGTTCTGTAGATTCTATGGAATAGTAAGTGTGAAGAATTATTTAATAAGTTGTGTGACAGTGAATGGATAAGTAAAACTACAAGATGGTTGTGGACAGAAGTGTGGGGAGGTTAATGGATATGTTCTTTTTGTGTTGTTTTATACTTGAGTGTATATGTGTAATTTAATTACTCTTGTGGTATTTATATGAATACTGTGTTTATAATAATCAGATGTGTTGTATCAATAAGCCCTCTACAGTTTAAGTGCCATGGAATGTTTTGTGTCCACCCGATCTACAAGCAAATAAGGCAGAC